>NC_063256.1:3333333-3636363 GCF_019578655.1 Ricinus communis | reverse complement strand
TTAATGAAAAATTGTGATAAGACCCTATCTCTCAAAAAAATTAAACATTTACTAATCATGTAAATAGTTTATTTTTATTATTTAAAAATTTGATATAAAACAAGTCTTTTCTTTTTTATGAAATATAATTAATAATAAGATATTAAATTACATTTTGAAATAAGTATATTTATTACATTTTGAACAACTTAAGTATTACTACTAAATTAGGACACATTTATTACATTGGAGATTGAAATTAAGCGTTAAGTCAAATAAAACTAACTCTAAAAATTTAGAATTTGTTAATAATAAGTAAGACGAATATTATATAAAAAAAGGCGGAGAGAATCTAGAAATGACCATTTTGTTTATATTTATTTTTAAAAAAGAAAAAAGAGATAAAAAGAAAGAAAGAAACTATAAAATGTATAAATAAGTAAGTGAGAGAAAGAAACAAAGAAATATAAGAAGAAGAAGAAGAAGAAGAAGAAGAAAGAAAATGTAAGAGAGAGAGAGAGAGAGTGAAGAAGAGAGAAAAAGCAGAGAATAAAAAGAGACCGGATGTTGACAAATTTCATGTCACTGTTCTTAGAAGGTCGTTTGTTTGTGTAAAGATTTTCTTATCTGGGATCTCTCTCTCTCCTCTCTTTCTCTCTCTAGCATAAATTAAAAAAAAAAAACACTTCCTTTCTCTCTCTTTAAACTATATAAAAAAAATTCCTTTTTTTTATTGTAAGAAAAAAATTTTGTGTTAATAAAATTTTCTTCTTTTTGTTTGTTGAGAGAGAAAGAGAGAGTGGCCCAGCAGATCGAAATCTCCTTTATATTGTTCAATTCTGGAGACGATCTAAGCTCCTTTGATGGAGTTTCAATAACACCTACTTCGTTTTTTTTTTTTTAAAGTTAAATTTGCTTTCTTTTTTCTTTTTGATATTTTATCTCAAAGTCTGTGCTTTTGATAGTGCCAGTCTTCACAGACTCTTTGAAATTTTATTTATTTATTATCTTTGTCTTCCGGGTCTATGATGTGGAGGCAACTGTTGAATGATTGAATCCATTGAGGGATTCTTTAGGGGAAGGGATAAGAGGATGTGGGTCTGAGGTAATATTTATTTATTTAATTTTAATTTTTTTTTCTAACTTTATGGGTAATTTGATCTATAGGTTTTAGTGATTTTGTTAATTGGGTTTTACTTCATTTACCTGATTTATTCAATGCTCGACTCCGCTTCTTGCTTATTCAGTTCACTGGAATTTGTTCATTGATTTATGTTTCTTTATCCTTTTTCTTTTTTATTTTACTGTTGTTCATTGGTTGGGGATTAATTTGATGGGCAATTTGAATTGAGGCTGAGCTCATAATCTAGTATGCTAGGTTCTGTTGCTGATATTTGCTAATATCTTACTTCAGATTGTTGTGGTAAGGGATCTGTTATATTAACTTTTATGACTAATGATCTTTTATTTCTTTTCGCCCATTAAAATAACTAGAAGGGAGTACACTGAGATTTCCTCATTGTTAGCAGAGTTTCTTCAATTTCTAGCATGTGGGGGCTTTGTCGCAAATTTCCATCTTTATGACTTCTACGCAAAGTCCAACTTCTAATTAGGAAGCTTTTTGGATATCCGAGTAGGGCAATTAATTGATGAAGACCTTCTTAATCCCTCTTAATTTTTGTTAGTGCATATCGAATTTTCTAGTGTTAGTGAAGGATATTCTAACTTCAGTTCAATTGACTGGAGAGTTCTCATTGCTTTTTGAATAGAGGGTCATTTTAGCTTCAAATGATGTATAGCTACTTAGGAGATTTAATCGATGGGTTTATAGTTATTTCATGCAACGTTTAGCTTTCTATCCAATTGCTTAACTTCTTGGTGGGATTATTGTGGTCATGCATGTTATCAGAGGATTGGGAAGGTAATTTAGGGTGTTGATGACTTGTGTTGCCTATAAATGTGATTGAATTTATAATTTATTATCAAGCCACCGCCTGTTCATCTGAGTTGAATTCTCATGCTATTGTGGAATAGTTCCTCATATGAGGTACAAATCTATGAATCACATCAGACTGATCCTTAGTAACAATTATACTTGAACTTAAAGAAGTCCCTATGGTATACATGGCATGATATCTTCTTTTCTGTGGATACTTCATCTTAATAGCTGTCTGAATATCTGGCTTACATCATTTATATGCCATTTTTGGAATTATCAAGTGAGGACCTGTTTAGTGGATGGTTAATTGATATCTGAAAAAGGATCATTGATCTATAATGTTTAACCTGGATATGAAGTTGGAAGTAAATCAAACAGATATGCTTCACTGAAAAATCTTGGAGGTTATAGAGTTCCTATTAAATAATAACGACTTTAGTGCTATGGTATGTGAGCAACCCATTTCTAGAAATTCCTTTTTATTGTATGTGCAGTTCCTCTATTTCCATTGATCGCATATCGAACTCGGTAAAAATCCTAGAAACTGCAGAGAAATTACTATGTTCATTTTTTCACTGCATAAGTAAATTAAGCAGTAACATGCAATATTTGGTAGTCACTAAAATATACTGCTTGTGAGCATTATCATCTTTGTTCCAAGGATTCTTGGCAATCCTTTTCACTTTCCTTATCTGTAACTTTCTTCCTATCTATAAATGTAAAAACAAACTTTGGAATTTTTATACATATTCTTCTTTACATTCTTTTTATTTAGTTACTATATCTATGTCATCATGAGCTATTTAAGCATCTGCAGTTTTATGTTGATCCATGGTCCTTAATTTGAAGGACGCTGTATTTTCAATCTCAATCCGCTTGGAAATCTTATCTTACATGTGTGATTCTAGTCCTGCTCATGTTTACACTAGCATTGATCTTCTGACACAGATATACGTCAAAGTCAGGAATAGGCAGTGCTTCTTGGATTAGTGGTTAGTGAAATTGGTATTAAGATTACTTGTGGCTCACTCGTTCAGTGTGCTAGCATTAATTATTTTACAAGTCTGTGAGGTCATAGATATATGAGCATGCAGTTTGAATATAGTGTGCATTATGTGTAAGCGGAGGACTATTAGGATTCCAGCACTGCTAGTATCTGAAACATAAGTTCCTTCTTCTAAACAATGAAAGAAAATTCTCAACTTGAGATTCCAAATTTGTAGATCATTTTGTTAATAGTGCCATATCCTACAAGTAGCTTTTGCAGTTAGAATGACTATCTCACGATCATGATTTTTCCATACAAGTTTGTTATTATCAGAAAGATTATGCAAGCAGCTCATGTGAACTTCAGCCGATCTCTGTTCTGGGTCATATTGAGCTTTAGAAATAGGAGAGGTTTTATTGATGATCGAGAATAGTGGTCATGGAAGATTTAAATTGTTACAAACTGAACATTAGGGTCGTCATGGAGTATTTCTAGGAAAGAAAAAAATTATATGCGAGTTGTATTAGTGTTTTGTTTGCTTATTTGACTGTTTCTTTTGATCACTCATGTATGTCATGTTTTACTTGTATGGCCTTGCTATGGATGTGGCAACATGGCAATGCCAGAGTATTTTTGACACCCAAATGTTTGGTATATGAATTTTGGGAAAACGTTCCCTCCTCCATAGCAAATAAGTTTTCTCAGGGGTTTTATCAAGTTTTTTTTTTTTTTAATAATACTTTCCATGTTTCTTCATTAATTGCCAGGAATGGGAACAAAAGCACAGTGTGAAAGCTTCTTTCAGGGATATTTCTCAATGAGGGATCTTAATGAGGATTCTAACAGTTGTAGCTGGCCTCTATACTATGGAGATAGAACCTTCACCAATGGGCAATACTACAATGGATACTTACCAAGGGCCATTGCAGATATGTATCCCGGGTATGACAAGGATGTGGTAAAGCAGACAATGCTGGAGCATGAGGCCACATTTAAGAATCAGGTACTTTTGGTCTCGAGTCCCTCACTAATTTATAAAGTTTGACAGCTTTGAGATGTACGTAATCTGAAATGTAAATTGAAGTTAGATGTCCTCCACCTTGAATGGTGCAATCCAAGTAAAGTTAAGTGAATTCACTATCTTTCTCTTTGTTTGCTGGAACTAACTTCACTCCTTTTTGTATTATTCTTTTCCATCTAGCTGTGTGAACTTCACCGCCTATACAGAATACAGAGGGACTTGATGGATGAAGCCAAAAGGAAAGAATTATATAAAAATCGGATGCCTATTGAGAAATCATTGTCTTCAAGTCCTCTAGCATCTCAAGTTACATCTGAAGATGCTCGGAAATGGCATCTCCCTAGCTTTCCCTTGGGAAATTCTGTGTGTGCTGGACCATCTACCTCAGGCATTGAAGATATGCATTCTCCGCTGAGTTCTATGAAAGGAAGCAGTGCACAAGCTAGCCCCTTGCTATCTCAAAATGGTGGTACGTCAAAAGATTTAGAGATACTGGAGTCCAGACCCACAAAAGTGAGGAGGAAGATGTTTGATCTTCAACTTCCAGCTGATGAGTACATAGATACTGAAGAAGGGGAACAACTGAGGGATGAAAATGCATGTGGTATCTCTAGTTATTTTTCAAACAGAAATCATAAAGTTGTGCATGAGAATGGAATTAATCTGCTTATTGGCAAAGGTGGGAAAAAGAATTGTCTAGGAGATGCATTGCAGTCTGAATCATTTTTGAAGAGCAAAAGTAATTTGGCTGATTTGAATGAGCCTATTGATGTTGAAGATACAAATGCATCTGCAAATGATCTTCTAGGCTGTACTTCCTCCCGATGTGAGACTCAAGAGCATGGACTGGCTGCTAAACAAAAATCACAGTTTCTTGGCTTTCCCCAAGAGATCTTACTGAACTCTCACCATGGAAGCACTAATGGAACTCTCAATAATCTGCATTTGCAGAATAATGCAAACAGAAAATTGTGGTTTCCCCATATGCTCGATTCAGGTATGATCTTCATGAGTTTGCTCTTTGGTTTCTTGGTTTCATTTCAATGCTTCATTATATCTAAGTATGTTCTTTTAATTGACCTAGCAAATCATAGATGTCTTCTCGAGGAAAAGTTTGCAGTTTATTATTCTCATCTGAACTGTATGCAAATTGTACCAAATAACAGTTCAGTTTATTGATTAAAAAGAAAAAGGAAATCATATTTGAGCATTTAAAAACTGGCGCATGTGCATCATTTTTGAAGAAAAATAATGTGGGTTGCTCTGTTTTCCTTCAAGTAATTATTCTCCAGTACACAAGCTCATTGACCATGCACCACTGTGGCTTTTTCGACACAATGTGTAAAATTACATGTTTGCTGGGTTCTTTATACTCTTAACTTTAAGAATTTTGACAATCCCATCAAAGGTTGTTCCATTTATTTTCTGATGTTCTCATACTCTTTCCTGTTGCAGGGCACAGTAAAAACAACCTGAAGTCTATTCCTCAAGGTCTTCAGCCCGAAATAGTACCTTCATCTTCCCAGCCAGTATCGGTTCTGTTAAATAAAACTAATGAACCGGCATCTCTTTTCCTTACTGATCAAAGCAAGGCAGGTCAGTTGAGAGGGAGATTGTTTCATGGTTCAGAACCTTCTGAAAGAAATAAGGAGATCTCTGATAATAGCCATCACGTATCAGTGGTTGCTTCCAATATGCCTATTCAATATGCAACTGATCCTTCTCCCAATTTGAGCAAGTCCTGGCCACATTCTATTTCATCTTGGGAAAAGCTTAGTGGAAGCTTAAACACGAAGTCTATATCAGTTCAAATGCACCCATATTTCAACTCATCTGGGACCTTGAGTAGGAGTTCTCAGTCATCAACTCAGAGTCATGGTGTGTTAGGGGACCGGTGGAATTACACAAGCAATTCTGCATCTAACCTGAGAATCAATAGTGAAATGCCCGACCAAAATGGATACTATTATGGGTCCTCATCAGGGTCTAAGGAACTATTGATTCAGTTTCCTTCAGGCAACCGTGATTTTTTGAACTGCAGTAGTGCCCATAACATAGCCCCTGCACATTTCCCTTATCATGATTCAGCAAAGCACTACAAGAGTTCAAATTGTGTGGATTCGAAGTCTGCAAAAGATGTGAACTTGAATGTAGCAGTTTCAAATGGCTTCTCAGCCAAGATGTCTTCCCAGCAAGGCCTTGAGGTCATCGATTTAGAAAGAAATCAGGTGGACCATATTGTCACTTTGCCTTGGCTAAGAACCAAGCCCAGTTATAAAAGCGAGG
Source organism: Ricinus communis (assembly GCF_019578655.1). Taxonomy (NCBI): domain Eukaryota; kingdom Viridiplantae; phylum Streptophyta; class Magnoliopsida; order Malpighiales; family Euphorbiaceae; genus Ricinus; species Ricinus communis. The sequence continues at coordinate 3,630,150 of NC_063256.1, read as the reverse complement.
CTACTAATGCAGGGGTGGATTTGAATTCAGTGGGCTCGAGTGATTTGGAATCTTCTCTGCCTCTGTTGTCTAACAAAAGTGAAGCTGGAAATGTTCTTAGTGAAGTAGCTGTTCAGAGTATGAAATCAGCTTCTCCCAATGTTGTCGAGGGCAGTAGGATTTATATAAGCGACACCTCAAGTTGCCGAAAAATTCTTGGCTTTCCCATTTTTGAAAAGCCACATATTTCAAAAGTCGAGTCTTCTTCTCTTACCTCTCCTTCTGTGTCTCTTTCTCAGCCAACTGAAGATATAGAAAATAACAGGAAAAGTAGGGTTCTTGATATTAACTTGCCTTGTGATCCGCCAGTTCCTGACTTTGGCCAAGAGACTCCTGCGGAGTTAGTTCTTACAGAAAAGGAAACAGAGAAACGAGTTGCAAGTGTCAGACATCATATTGATTTGAACTCTTCTATAACTGAGGATGAAGCTTCTTTGATACCTTCTGTTCCAGGCTCTACTGTGAAGATTATTTCAGGAATAGATTTGGAAGTGCCTGCACTTCCTGAAACTGAAGAGGATGTCATTCCTGGAGAAGAATGTCTAGAAAAGGCTCATGGAGTGTCTTCACAATTGTCAGAGTCCAAAGCTGAAAGCTCACCGGATGAATTTGCCAGAATAGCAGCGGAGGCAATAGTTGCCATTTCCATAACTGGATATCGCAGTCATCAAGATGATGACGTTGGAAATCCATCAGAAGCTTCGATGACAGACCCTCTTCATTGGTTTGTGGAGATAGCTTCATCTTTTGGAGAGGATCTTGAGAGCAAGTGTGCTGCTTGGGTAGCCGAAAAGGGTCAAGATGACGAGGGGTCATCATCGGAAGATTACTTTGAGTCTATGACTTTGAGATTAGTAGAGATCAAGGAAGAAGATTATATGCCAAAGCCTTTGATTTCAGAAAACTTTAAACTGGAAGAAACAGGAACACCTTCATTACCAACTAGAACCCGAAGAGGCCAGACAAGAAGAGGAAGGCAGCGAAGGGACTTCCAAAGGGACATCCTTCCAGGCCTTGCTTCTTTATCAAGGCATGAGGTTACAGAAGATCTTCAGACATTTGGAGGGCTGATGAGAGCAACAGGCCATTTATGGCATTCGGGACTAACAAGAAGAAATTCTACTAGAAATGGTTGTGGGAGGGGGAGGAGGCGTACGGTAATTAGTTCCCCTCCTGCAGTTATAGCAAGCCCACCTTGTACTCCCCTCATACAACAGCTTAGTAATGTTGAAGTGGGACTAGAGGATAGAAGCCTAACAGGGTGGGGGAAGACAACTAGACGTCCCCGCCGGCAAAGATGCCCTCCAGGTAATCCTCCTGCTCTTCCTTTGACCTAATCATGAGAAGAGGTGTTAATGTCAGGTTATGTAATAGAGGGAAGAGGATAGATTCATTTCTGCGGCTGTGGGAATTAAGGTTGTTGTGAGCCGTTTGGGGATTCCTTGTACATTCCTTAGCCCATAATCTGGGTCCCCTGTATCTGTGTTTGGGTGGTTACCGACTTTGTATTATTCATAAATAATGTTGCATGATTTCTTCCTTGATATATACTTGGCATTACTTTGGATTGTGTATCCACATTCTCCGTGTGTTGTAGGATTGATTTTTCATGATCCTGGTATTGGTGTTAGCTGCTTCTGTCTGAATGTAGTTCAGTGGCACCTGTTTTTGGCCCTTTTGCCCTAGAGAAGAGCAAGAGAGGCAGCTAACATTCTGTAATAGATGTATAGACGCCAAGAACATTAATGTCCCTAAAATTACAGCTTGGAATGAGGTAAACCAAAATGTTGAATATCAATAGAGAGCACCCACCCTCCATTTGGTCATACAATACAACACTAGAAAAGTACAGTATGATTATGAAATTAGGGCTGTGGAAAAAACGGTGAAGAAATTTTTCTTTTTTAATATTTTGGAAATGGGTCGTGTTCAGGAAGAGTTTCTTGTGAGACAATGCTGTAATAATGTCTTCAGCAAGTTATGGTTTCATTATTTCTTAAAAATTGAGAGCATTTTGATTCTTAATAGTGATTGCAATTTGCACCTCTAATGGCATTGAGTTGGGTGCATCTGACAACCAAGCAATTATCATCAATTAGTTGGATTGGGCAATTGATGGACAAAATCATGGTTGAGAAGGAGAGACGAGTAGTTCAGAATAAGGATATGGGTAACAAAATAAGGGGAAAAGGACCTTAAAAATCATGTTTGTTTTGTCTTAACAAGTTCTTGATGGTGTTTGATTGTGACAAAGAGAAGCTCTGTCTCATTTCATGTCCTTTTGTGCATTTATGGCAATTTTCATTATTTAAGATTTTAACCTTTTTCCCATCCATGGGGTGATTTTTTTTTTTTAAGCTTAATGGCCCAAACAAAATTAATTTATTAACAAGATAGTATTATCTCTTTTTTTGAACAAGTTTCTTCATGGTTTGTCATAACGTTGCTTTCTGTTTTTCCCGTTTTGGCCTCTTTTTGAGAAAGAAAAAGTGAAAATATCTTTTAATGTTCAGTCTAATAATGGTGATGGAAAGTAAAACTTTTTTACAAATTATTTCAATACTTAGAAAATAATAGCCTAATATTATATTTTATTAATATTTCACGAGGCTGTCGATAACAATTAATTAATTACTTACTGTGCCCTCAACCTTATTAATTAAATTTGAAAAAAAAAACAAAAAGGAGGGTGCACGCGCAGAGGAAATGCGCGTGGGGCAGAATGAGAAGGTGGGGAGATCTTAAGTATTGAATTTGTAAGGAATGAGGCGGCAGAAAGAAAGAGAATGAAGTGTTTATTTTATTAATAAAGATACTCTTTCCACCAATCAGATTTCTGTCTATCTATTTGTTTTTCTTTATTATTAGAATATATAGAAAAGAAGAAATTGGAAGTAGTGAAGTAAGTAGAAATGCGGTGGTGGTGGTCGTCGTCATCATCATGCAATGCAAAAAGCTAAATTACATATATAAATAAAACCCACTTTTCTTTTGAGTTTGTTTGTTTGTTTGCTGGATTGCCACTGACTGACTCCTACTTCTTCTTTCCCTTTATTCTACTATTCCCACTTCTACCCCCCAATTTCTTAATTTTTTTGAATGGAACTTATTTTCTTTTAAAGAAAAACTATCACATTTAAATCAGAATTTATTCTAAAAGGAATTTCTATATACCCCTTATATCACCGCTACTAATTAGTGAGATTTTGACTTAAGTAACATTTGTGTATGCTTATTTGTGGTTTTTTAATTTTATAGTCGGGAGATAAATGTATTTTTTATATTAAATAATGTTCTATAATTTCTTGTTTTAAAGTTACGCTTATATCACGTGGGGGAGAGAATGTCACTTCTTCTTTTTTATTTTGTATAATTAGTATCTATAAATTCTAATTTATAAAGAAGAGTAGTCATTTCTTTTCTCACCTGAAATAATAGTAATATTTTCATCTTTTTCATCATACTCATTTATAAGTGAAGGGTAAGTGCAAGTTGTTGAGTTATATTACATCCCACCACCTCCAATATATTTTTGTAATAAAACCATAAAAATATATTTATAAAGAAAAACCAATTCTAAAAGGAGATTCTATGATTGTAGGAGCTATGATGTAGGTTAAATAAAGAAAAAGAAGTGGTTTTCTCTCTCTCGTGATATAAATATGATTTTAAAATATTCAGAACGGTTATTATTCGCGATCTCAAAATAATAAGACCCTTATACTAAACAACATTTTAGACGCTGCTAATATTAGGGATTAATTAGATATTTTATAAAAATTAATAGATTTAATTGATAAAAAAATAAAAATTTAATTCGATTTTTCTAATAATTTTAAAGGTCTTTTTGAGCTTTTACCTATTATATATATATATATATATATATTTCTAAATTTTAAGAAGGCGGGGAAAAGAGTGAAATGAGAAGAGAAAGATGTCAAGAGTAATAATTTCCCAGTTGCACAAACAGCTTCATAAAAGACCCTTCCGCTTACAATGGAGAACTCTCTCTTATTTAACACACAATCAGCTATCTCTAGACCCTCCTCAGGACTATTATACTACGGCCTCAGTTCAATCTGTCTTTTCAAATCCATGTTTTTATCTTCTTAGTTTATGCAAAAGCATCATTTCTCTCAAGAGAATTCACGGATTACTCATTATTGATGGCCTTGTTAGCGATCTTTCTTGCAGTACCAAATTAGTTAGCTTGTATGGTTCCTTTGGGTACATTGATGATGCTCGCTTGGTGTTTGATAGAATACCTAACCCAGATTTTTATTCTTGGAAAGTTATGCTAAGGTGGTATTTTTTGAATGACTTGTGTTGGGAAATCATTGGATTTCATTCGCGTTTGAGAATTTGCTTAATTGAGCATGATAATGTTGTTTTTTCAATTGTTTTAAAGGCATGTAGTGAACTGCGAGACATAGATGAAGGGAGGAAATTGCACTGTCAGATTATTAAGGCAGGTCCGCCTGATAGTTTTGTATTGACTGGTCTTACAGATTTCTATGCGAAGTGTGGAGAGATTGAGTGCTCACGTTGTGCGTTTGATGAAAATCTTGATAGGAATGTGGTTTCTTGGACTTCTATGATTGTGGGTTATGTACAGAATGATTGTCCCGTTGAAGGATTGATTTTGTTTAATAGAATGAGAGAAGGGTTGATTGAGGGTAATCAATTTACCTTGGGCATCTTAGTTACTGCATGCACAAAGTTAGGAGCTTTGCATCAAGGGAAGTGCTTTCATGGGTACGCGATAAAGAGTGGTGTTCAACTTAATTCTTACTTGATGACAGCTCTTCTAGACATGTATGTCAAGTGTGGAGTCATTAGAGATGCTAGGTCTGTATTTGATGAGCTATCTAGTATTGATCTCGTCTCTTGGACGGCTATGATTGTTGGGTACACCCAGAGTAACTTATCTTATGATGCTTTGAAATTGTTTTTGGATAAGAAATGGGCTGGTATCTTGCCCAATGATGTTACTATTGTAAGCGCACTGGCAGCATGTGCACGGATGGGCAATTTGAATTTGGGAAGGTCAATTCATGGTCTTGCGATTAAACTTGGTTTTGCAGAACCTACTCTCATGAATGCCCTAGTGCACATGTATGCAAAATGCCATATGAATAGAGATGCTAGTTATTTATTTGAGACAGCTTCAGAGAAGGATGTAGTTTCCTGGAATTCTATTATTTCTGGGTGTTCTCAAATGGGGTCTCCATATGAAGCCCTTGACTTATTTCAACGAATGAGAAAGGAATCTGTCTCACCTGATGCAGTTACACTGGTTAGCGTTTTCTCAGCATGTGCCTCCCTTGGTGCTCTCCAAGTTGGCTCTTCTCTCCATGCTTACTCTGTAAAGGAGGGCTTATTGTCTTCCAATGTATATGTTAGCACTGCACTTTTAACCTTTTATGCCAAATGTGGGGATGCTGGATCTGCACGTACCATTTTTGATGGTATGCAAGAGAAGAATACTGTTACGTGGAGTGCAATGATTGGTGGTTATGGAGTTCAAGGGGATGCTGGTGGGTCCCTTTCCATTTTCAATGATATGTTGAGGCAGGAACTGAAACCGAACGAAGTAATCTTCACAACCATTTTATCTGCCTGTAGTCATACAGGGATGGTAGGAGAGGGATGGAATCTTTTTATTTCAATGTGCCAGGTATATAACTTTGTGCCTTCCATGAAGCATTATACGTGCATGGTTGATCTATTGGCTCGTTCTGGTAGTCTTGAAGAAGCCTGGGACTTCATCGAGAAAATGCCAGTTCAAGCAGATGTTAGTTTGTTTGGAGCATTTCTCCATGGATGTGGGCTGCATTCAAGGTTTGATCTTGGAGAGGTAGCAATCAAGAGAATGCAAGAATTACATCCTCATAATGCTTGTTATTATGTGCTTATATGCAATTTGTATGCTTCTGATGGAAGATGGAATCAGGTTAAGCAGGTAAGAGAGTTGATGAAGCAGAGAGGATTAATCAAATCCCCAGGATATAGTGTGATGGAGACGGATATTGGTTATGATTTCTCATTGCCTAGAGCTGCTTCTCTTGTATAGACCGTAATTTATATGCAAAGGACATTATGGGATCTGACAAACTTGAAGTATTCACTGTCAACAAGAAGACAATGGAACTTTTCTTTTGGAAAAATGTTGGATCAGATGAGAGCTGACCCTGATCTGCAGCAGCATGGCATGCGGAAATACAAGCAGACGGTGCATTTGTAAGAAATGACCAAGTAATGCCAATTGAAGAGATGATTAAAGGATAAGCCATCTCATTTAAGACTTTTGTGCTATAAGGATATTGTTGCTATGGTCTCCCAAGAGCTCATTGGTTCTTTAAAAGTAGCTGTGAAGGACTACAATGCATTGCCACAATAAACCAGTAATCAGGAAGAGGAAGTTTCCCATTTGGGTGATCACTCAATTCAATCAGGAGTATACCAGTGAGATGATGATGCATGTATAAGAGGCCTGCCCAGTAGAGTGCACATGATATCCCCTGTGACTGGCTATTGTATTTTCAGTGTCTGGATGAAATTCACTATCAGCCCGATTCTATCTTGGAAACCATCCTAGGGCGGGCTTTTGAAGGGGCTGATGTCTTTGAATAACCCTTTCACGTTACTGACACAAGATCTTCTTTTTCTTTTAATACACGACCTGCTTATAGGAGCAGAAATCCCTGCTTTCTTCTTATTAATTTGTGGATTACTTTTGGTGTAAATCAAAGAAATTTAAAAGAAGTTTCTGCTCTTAGAAATTAAAGGAGTAATGTACAGTATTTTGAGAGACAAAACAAGCAGTTGTTTCTATATGTAAGGGCGTTAAAACTGGCTGCTCAAAGTGTTCCCAGGTTTACATTCATGCCCATGACAATTATTCTCCTTTGGGATTTATTAAAGTTAATAGGAACGAATTATCAATCTTCAATTTCAAGAATAGAACAGAATAGACAAGCAAGATTAGCTTATAAATGGGACATGTATTCTGCTTTAATTTCATTATCGGTCCAACAGGATACATTGCATGCTTGTTCCGAAGCCAAACTCTGGAAATTTTCCAAAAATGTGTTAATTTCTTTTACCTGCCAATGAGATACATCTCCTGCTCCAAATCTATAGACTTTCTTGTCCAGTTCAATTGTACTGTACCCTGGGACCTTCTTCAGACCTATACCTTTCATTGCTGATCTCACCTTCCTAGATACATCCCAGTTACCTTCTTCTGCATAGATATTAGACAATAAGGTGTAATACCCAGTATCATCTGTCCTCATGTCTAACAGATCTCTTTCGATGTTTCGGATCATATCCATTCTCTGGTGAATTCGACAGCCATTAAGTAAAGCTCCCCAAATGCTAGCTTCTGCAGGGAATGGCATTGAGTTTATTATTCTGTAGGCTTCATCGAGATCACCAGCACGACTTAAAAGGTCAACCATACAAGCAAAGTGTTCTAAGTTAGGCTCAACTTCGAAATTTTTCATTGAGTTAAAATAAAATTTCCCTTCTTCTACATATCCTGAATGACTGCAAGCGGATAGAATATTCATGAAGGTAATGTCATTTGGTTTCATTTCCCTTTGAATCATTTCGGCGAAGAGTGAGATTGCAGCATCAATGTCACCGTGCATTCCACAGCCACCAATCATGGCACTCCATGACACCACACTCCTTTCTGACATGCTATCAAAAACTCTATGGGCTATTCGAAGGTCTCCACACTTAGCATACATGTCAATCAGAGCCGTGTCAATAAATAGATCCTTCTTTACACCGTAGGCAATGAGTTTGTGGTGTAGCCATTTTCCCTTTTCAAGATGTCCCATATGGGAGCAAGCTTGAATTGCCGTCAAGAAGGTCACTTCATTCATGTCAAGACAGTTTAGGTACATTTGATCAAAGAGCCTAATGGCCTCCAATGAGTTACCAATTTGGGAAAATCCACAAATCATAGAATTCCAAGCTACAACACTCTTGGATTGAATCCTGTCAAATATCAAGTATGCCAAATCCACATGACCACATTTCGAGTACATATCGATTAGAGAATTCTGGACAAACTCGTCGAGAATGTGTCTTTTAATGGCATAACCATGTATTTGATGCCCAAGCCATAATAAACCTACATTTGCACAAGCTGATATAGAACTTGACAGGCTAAAAGAGTCTGGTATTTGTCCTTGTCTTTGCATCTGTACAAATATTCCTAATGCCTCCTTAAACAACCCTTGTGAAGCATACACTGATATGAGCATATTCCATGATATAATATTTCTCTTCCCAATAGTATGAAGAACCTTCTCACAGTAACTCAACTTACCAAATTGAGCGTAATATTCTATTAATGCTGGACCTAAAGAATCATCATCAAGATCTATATGCTTAACTGCATAACAGTGAACAGATTTCCCTTCTCTAAGCAGGTTAAACCCAGCACAAGAACTAAGAACGGCCATTATGGTAACTGCATTTGGCGCTACTTTAAATTCTAGCATCTCGACAAAAACTTGTAGTGCTTGTTTAAACCACCTACTTCTATTATAGCAAGAAATCATAGCCGTCCACGAAGCAATACTCCTATTAAACATATTTGAAAAGATCCTCTCGGCACTAGAAAAATCATCACACCTACTATACATTAAAACAAGCGCGTCATTTAACGGTCCACGAGTTTCAATTCTTTGCCTAATTATACAGCCATGAACTGACTTAGCTAACCTCAAGAAACCCAGTTCACCACAAGCCCCGGCAATGCTAAGCATTGTCACAGAATCCAATTCAACATCTTGCGATACCAATAACCGAAACATCTCCAACCCTTCACTTGACTCTCCATTATCAACATAACACGAAATGATTGAACTCCAAGAAACCAAATCTCTAGTTGTCATATTATCAAACACCTTCTTGGCATTACTTAAGCAACCTAAATCACCATACATACCAAGAAGTGAGGTCTCAACAACATGATCAACATCCAACCCATATTTAATGATCCTCCCATGAACCTCTTCACCAACATCCAAATTACCAAAACCAGCACAAGCTCTTAAAACTGAAGAAAATATAAAGTCACTAATGGGTATTTGTTTGTATATCATTTTATTGTACAGTGAAATGGCTTCTCCACAGAAATTGGACCATACATGGCACTTAATGAGGACTGCCCACATGAAAGAATCTGGATTTTGGAAGGTTTCGAAGACAAGTTTTGAGGATTGAAGGCAACCGATTTGAGAATACGACTCAATGAGCTTTGTAGAGGCTTGTGGATCATGGTGTAGACCAGTGACTAAGAGATGTGAATGGAGTAGGGTTAGTGGTCTTAAGCTTGTGCATGACCTAAATAAAGGCATGTAGAGTGTCATTTTTATTATGTTGTTAATTTGAATGATGTAATTGTTGCTGCTTGTGTAGGGAAATGAAATGTGTGGCTGCAGTTGAAATTGAAGCTCAAGCCCTGAGACCAGGCTCATCACTCACCAGCTAAACAGCTACACGGTCGATGTCCATCCAATATTATTGCATAAAATATATTCTACGTTTTCTAAAACCCTTTTTTCATGGTTCATACAATTGTGGTATTTAATTATGTAGTTTACAGTATACGAATGAGATACATGCTAGTGAAAACAACACCAAGTCAGAATCTGCTAAGTCTGATAGTGCTTAATCATATTTTTCTGTGCTTTAATTTCTTTTCCAAAACAAATTTTCTATATATACATAATTTTAACGCTACATGCTTTTTGAACGTTTCATTCATAGTTCAAGTCTAATGAAAAGCTCTCAACCCATTCCTCCGCTCTAAAAGTATGAATAAATATGGACAAGAAACAGAAAGAATCCTTGAATTGATTTCTCCAAGTTGTTACTCAATTTCTTAAACAAGAACCAAAATTTAAAAATAGAAAAGAGGGCAGAGGACAAAAAAGAGAATTCTTTACTGATTAACATCATATACAAGGTATTCTGTCACATTGCCCGGACAACTATGAGTCAAATTTCCTGCAAAATAAAAAATTTATAGCATTATCGGAATGAATTTTACTTACGAAAACAAGACAAGTTGTGAAATACCAAGAAACTTGTTTAAGGCTTCCAAATGCTTAAAAAGCTTAGTTAAGCATCTCCTCCACTGTCCTCATCTGGTGGATCAAATGGCACTTCATGCCGAGGCCTATTGTACTTTTCACGCAGCTGCTTAATTGGGATAAAGTCTCCTGCTGTATCCGTCCCATAGAATAAAAAGGATACATAAGGATGATCGAACCTGCCCTGCACAAGGTTAAATGCACCTAATGAAATCAAGCAAGAAGTTCAGGGACATTTCCATGGTTTTCAACCATCAATATAGCTCACCAAATCTGGTTGCTCTGGAGCCACCAAATTTTCCTCAGCAACTGCAATAAAGGAACACCATCCCAGAGTTCACTAGAAGTGTCAGTATGACCATTAAACAGAATTTACAAAAGCAAACACATAGGTTTTTCTATCCAAGCACATGAAAAGTGCAGAGGACAACTAGCTTTAAGTTCAAATTCTTGAAAAGAAAAAAGAAATCCATGGAGATGCACAGAAATGAAATGACAAAAGCAATATTGCTGAATACCATAAGCCACCAATAGATTGGGATCTGCATGTACATCAACCAAAACCTGGAAAACAAATAACAATTTAATGAGGTGATCGTTGATTATTACCATATCTTTTTTTATGATGAATATATTATTAATTATTTATTCAAAGTTACAAAAGAAAACTATTTCATACTAATAGAACTATAGCTAGATCCTGGGAGAACCAATTTTTACTCTAGCATTATGATATCATAAATCTTTTCTCACACAAATAAAAGCATCAAAACAAAGAAGCATTTGAAAAGAGATTTATATCCATTCCGCATAACAGGCCAAGCAAGCCTCTATTTCAGATGTTAGGATAAGCAATGATACAGAGTTGTAAGGAAGGTTGATGAGAGGAAGAAAGCAAACCCTTCCAACAGGTTTAAGCTCCAAAGACAAAGATGAAGAAGATATCGATTGCCTTACATTTTAAAGGAAAAGAGGAGTCACCCAAGGAGAGAGAGGAATGAGATTTAGAGCAGATTAAACCTGATAAAATGGCTGATTAGAACCCCGAGACAACTTTTCAACCTGGGCAGTTTCCATCCATGAACTTGACTCGCAGCAAACTGGATCCATTCCACAAACCACAGCTTGATAGCCTGAGATAACAATATAGTCTTCAGTAATCAAAAAGCAGGGAAGGAGAGAAAAGAGCCTGAAATGTGAAGAAAAGACAAATCCTGTGATCTACTCTAGTTTTATAATCTTGAAGCATGCAAGAAGCTTGATCTATTATTTTACATATAATTCTTTGGTTTAATTAACAAGTATTAAATACTTTTTTTTATTGAATCAAATGCAGCTAGGTTAGCTCTGTACCAAAATAATTCAGTAATGTCAATAAAATACAAATAGAAATGCATCCAGAGGCATGGATATTTTTCTGAGAGGAATAATGTCACACATAAAAGGAAAACATACAACTGGAACTTATAATGTTGTTTCACGGGAATTATTAACTGATTAAGATAATCAGCATAAGAAGCCAGCATACAGATATTGGAGATTGTAACATATCCATGCTCTATGCTGGCCACAGGCTCATTGAAAGATGGATAAGGCACAAATTGTTATCTTTTATAACGGGTTAAGCATCCTCAATGTTTCTAATAGCAGTTCTTATTTTTGTTATCTTCAAGAGTTTTAGAATAGTTGAATTCAATTGGCTGGTACTGGATTGTGAATTATATCAAAATCCTTCATCGATGTGTGCTCACATGGCAGATTACAATCCTGATAGATTTGTTTCACATATTTATCATACAAGATTGGACCTCACCTAGGAAGTGAAAGTGTGAAACTGCAAATAAACAAAAGAATAAATGACGCTGTAGAAGGTATGCTTAGATACCAAAAGTCTTGTGAGTCACTTTTTGTCCTAAACGAAATGCATACTGTGCATTTTCATATGCCAAAGCATTTACTGATGCAGCTAAAGATTCTGCCTCCAGTTTGGAAATTTGATCCCGTAGTTGAGCTGCCATAGCATAATTCTCATTCTCAATTGCATTCTGCAGGTCCGCACTGCAAGCTCAGAGAAGCAGAAGCAAGATACAAATATAATTGAGTTGGATTATGGCAATACAAAAAATGAAATTCAAACAAACTGGCTATAACAAAAGGTAACTTTGATATATCAACAACTCTCCGAAGTAATTTTTGGATTGAACTAGTGGATAAAAACAACATTGTTTGGGCCTCACCGTAGTCGTATGATGCTTAATGCTTTATCTTGAGCTTCACTCTTTGAGGAAGATCCCCTTTTTGCTTCCTGTTGTCGAATAACCTCTGCTTCAACCTTCCAGGAAGATAACTCATTCAGTATGCTGTCAGATCATTTGAAACTCATAATTCTATCAATAAGTATACTTGTTCACGTGGATGTGGACATTAATTTATACATGCAAGCACCGAGAACATGGCAATGTTCAAAAATATCAATTGAAGAGGTTACATGCCAAATTTCTTTCTAAGGACTTGATATTAGTAGAACTGTTTCTGTTACATTAAATGTACAAATGCATGTCCTTGCAGGGGAGAGATAAAAGACTCAGTATTTGAAGAAAATTACTGTCACAACAGCTAAATGCAAATAATGCGTCGTAGCAAGTTCAGGAAATGAAACTTAACCTCAGTAAGCTTGTTCCTTAATTGTTGAGCAATGTCATACTGCTCCGTATTCAGGGCATACTACAGTTTCACAGCACCCAACCAAGAAATATTTGTGAGAATTACAACATAAAGCAACTGAAGCAGCTAACTTTTCTCCGTAAAAGAAAAAGGGAAAAAGAAAAGCCACCAAAATACTAAAGAAAGGCTGTCAAACCTGAACTCGGGTAGCTAAGTCTAGCTGGAAAAAAAATATCAAGATATCCTCATTAGCGCTTTCACTGCGCTCGCAGCTTGCTTCCGACTCCTGGTTACCACCTCTATTAAACAGCCATCCAGCCTCAACCCTTAAATTTCTGTGTCTTGATAAGTTAGGATTACCCATAAAGTATAAACTTTGAACAAGCTGATGCCTATCAATCCCAAAGGCATTATGAGTTCTCCTTACTAACTTGAAATGCCTTCCCCTCCATGATGGTAAGGATACACAAATCCCACAATTTCTAGATACTGTTAGAGCATTTAATGACAGATTCTGCACCATTTCTACCAAGCTATGAACTTTTTCTTATTAAATTTAGCTACTCATTCCCTTTCTGCATATATTTCCAACAATAAATTAATCAGCTTTAATTACACACTATAATTCAGGTACTTCAAAGTTGGGGGAAATTAAACATAAACACAGACAGAGAGACAAAATCATCATAGCACTTTTGGAATATTTGAATGCATCTCCATCAAATTTAAACCTCAGTAGATTTCTCTATCCTTCAGAATTAAAAAAAGAGAACTTAAAATTCCATGTCTTTGGAGGATCTCTTTTTTTCTCAGTAAATTTAATTTCTGCTAGTGCAAAAGAACTGAACTCGCAAACTCTCAAATCATAGAGTTAAAAAGTAAAGGAGAGAGAAACAAACACAAAAACTTGATTAAAGAAACGCAGAACCAACCGTTAAATTAGCTTGCAGAGAATGGCCATTGAATGATAAAATCGATGGTGAAGATATTATGAATTTTGAGGGTGGTGGTGGCTGAGCTCAGTGAGGTGTAATCGTATGCATTGCGGATCAGCGCATCAAGTCTCTGCCTCGTCCTAAGCACTGACACGGGGGCTAAAGTTTAGTTTAGATTTTTTATTTTAAGAAAAAGGTATAAAAAAGGAAAAAAGAAAAACCATTCGCTATTATTTACCTCGTTTCAATTTTACCTTTAATATTTTCCAAAAGTTTAATTTGTGTATATTAATTTTTAAATTTAAATATTTTTAATATATATATTTAATTTTTAATTTATAAATTTTTTATTTTAAAATATGTATTATTCTAGATATATAAAAATAAAATTTATATATAATTTTATAATTTTTTATTATTTATTGATTAATAAATTAAATTTCTAATTGAACGTCAATTTAATTTTAAAAAATATTTATTATATTTTAATATTATATTAACTAATAAATAATTTTTCAATAAGATAATATTATTAATTCTATTCTAAAACATAGCATTTTAATTATATATTAATATTATATTAATTAATAAATTAAATTTTTAATTAAATAATAATTTTAATTTTAAAAAATAACATCTTAAATATATTTTTGATGTTATTTTTAATAATAAATTAATTTTTAATTATATGATAAATTTTAATCCTTAAAATAATAATATCAATTATATTATTAAGTTATATAGTACTAAAATTAATTAATAAATATTTTTAAAATAATTTTTATATTATTAAATTAATAAAATTTTAATTTTTAAAAATAAATATATTTAAAAATAGTTAGTTTATTATTATTTCTTAAACTATTATAAATTAATATTAAAAACTAAAAAATTTATTAAATTATATCTATTAACTTAATTTTATAATTAAAATAATAATAATAATAATGGTAATGCAACATATTTTATCTGGTTTAATTATCTAAATTAATCTCACTGTTCATAGTGGGTATATTGGAATTTGCACCATCTAACATGCAACCTGCTGTTTCGTAATTAATGATATCCCAAATTTTTGCAGAAAAATATTGAATTGAATCATGGCTTTGTTTGTTGATAAATAAGGTGGCAATGATTGCGTTGATCTCCACATGTATTGGACTCCATCATTAAGGTAACTGGAAGCAGCCATCGCAATGTGAAGGGCCATCCTCTTGGGGTTGGAGATGCAGAATCTGTGATTGAGGCGAGATCAGGGTCCTCGACCATGCCGGTGGATGTTAAAACAGTCATTGATGATTGTTTGCTGTTAATTGAGAACCTCAAATCACTTGGATTTTATCCTTTGTTCAGAAAAAAGAATCAGCCTGAAAATTAATTTGTATGAATTATAGGATGAGGGCAAGAATAGAATATGAAGGAATCATGTCAACTCATCAACTCTTTAGTAGTTTGTAAGCAGAGAGAGTATGGATGGTCTTGGTTGTGATATCTTTGAGTGGAAGAAGTCTTCAAGCATTAAGAGACATGAAAAGCAACAACCTAGGTAGTATGCTGATGACTTTCTCTTGCAATTATTTTCTTTTGTAAAGAGGAGAAATAAACATATTCAATCCCGAAAATATAATATATGTCATTGAGAGAAATTTATACGAATATGAGTGATCATTACCGAAGTGCAATTGAGCAGAAAAAGTGGTCAGCCACAATACAATTGAATATGAAGAAGCACTTCACTGGACTAGATGATAGCCATGAATGGTTTTGTGTTGACAATATGGCGTCAACAAAGGATAAATGTTCCAGAACTTCCTCAAATATGGAATTGTGTACAATTTCACCCATCTTTCATGACCCACACGTCAACAGGAGCGTTTGCCTATAAACGGCATGCCTAAATAAATCCCCCATGGACTGGTGGATTAAATGGAAAAGCTAATTCCCAAAATCTTTCCTTGGATAAGTCGAAACGCATTAACAGTTCTGATGATCAGTCCTAGTGGAAGAAGTTATCCAATAAAGACTTCCATTTAGATTGATAATGGTTCTTAACATCTCTCCAAGGAGAATTTGCATTTGGCCGTGAACCAGCCAGAACTAGCTGCAATATTCAAGATTTGCAGACGGGAAGGAGCTCTAACAACCTTGTAGAGCTGAGTGGAGCAGTCATAACCAAACCCAAGAGCTTCGTGATAAGCTTCCTGATCAGGCGCAGGCAACCTCTGATATTCCTGAGTGCACGGACTCCATAACACCCACGTACCTAATTTAGGATAAGATGCCATCACATGAATTCATAATTAAAGCATACTTACTATAGCGATTATCAAGAAATTCACTGTCCCCTGGCCTCAACCTGCTTGATTCTATTATTTGATCTTCTTTTTCCCCAATATCTTACATCTTCAAAAATTCTACCTGACGAAAAGTATACTTTTTTTTTGATCCAGATGAGAACCACAATTTTCATAAAATAGCAAAGAATTGGGGTCGTCATAGCCATTGGTAGTGGAACGATTGGTCATAAAATGCTGTCTTGCAAAACGAGGATGGCTAAGCAGAGAGTGCCATGATCTGCAAACACACTTGAATCCCAGCAGAGACTCAACTGGTAGTCTCAAAAGGATTTATATCTTGATATCACTGAGATTCAACTGGTAGTCTCAAAAGGATTTATATGTTGATATCACTAGGTATACTGGGTCTGCCCATTGCTATGTCTTTTTTTTTTTTTTTAATATAATTTTTCAGGGAAGAGATGCAAAAGACTGCTTCAAATATATAAGGTTAAGACTTGCTACTCTAAATATATAATATACTGCAAGAATGAGAGTAAGTGGGCGAGACGAGAAAACCCTAATCAAGATCCTGTCTGGTTTATTCTAGAGTAGTTTCTAACTGAGTCAAAATGTTCTTCCTTATTTTATGTTCTTCCAAAACTAACGTATACTGAGTTAATATCCAAAACCAAAATAACATGAAAAAGAGTTCATTTAAATTCATCCACCCGTCCAAAAGTAACTAAATAATAAAATCTTATTAACTAATTAATCAACCAAAAACCTCATAATAATATATTATTGGGTGTACGCTGCAAAAAAAAATAATAGTAAGAGAGAGTAGATCGAATTGCTGCATGGCTTCAGTCTTTGATTCCGGCCTTCTCTTTCAGCATAGCAATGAAATTATCTCTTTCAGCTGGTGACATTCCATCAGTTGAGCAATCTCCAACTCCCCATTCTGCTCCTCGAATGCAGTACTTGTCTTGTATCGCTTGACGATTCCTGACAATTTTCATTCATCCACAAATCAGTATCTTATACTTAATGATGCATTATTATTCCAACACGCATTATTTAATATAAGTTATGTTTAATAATACTGTAGCTAGCTAGCAACATCATGTAACCAAATAAAACAATTAATTACTTTTCTTTGTTCTGTTTGGATCGCTCTAATAGCTCTTTAAGTATGGGAGATGATTGGAATCTTGCATCATTTTCTGCATACTTCTTTTGATTTTCTTCTGCAGTGGAATGGCAATGAAAAGAGTTAAAGAAGAAAAAATTCTAAATATGTCATAGAAAGCATAAGTCTCATTGGCAAAAGATGGAACCATTGAACTTGTTAAGAAAGTCAATTTGAGGAAGCTCAGGACCAGGAACTGATTCCAACCCAGAAATTCCAGACATAAATCCGGCACTAGCTGCAAAAAGAAATCCAGAAAAAGGGACTAGTAATATTAGGTACAGGCACATAATACAAGCATATAAAGAGTGTGTTCTGATACACATAATTGGTTTCTGGGATTAACCTGGAGTTGCAGAGAGAAGCAAAGCAGCAGAAGCAGCAAACGGAAGAGACTTGCGAATGATAAACTGGCAAGAAGAAGAAACAACCTTGGGAATGTTATTGTTGAACCCAATTTGGAGTTGATTTAGAGGAACTTCAGTGATGGGTAATTTGGTGGTGGATGAAGTCAGAGGAGGTTGGATTTGGAAGAGAGATTTCATTTCTTTTCTCTTCTCTTCTCCGTCTCCCTTGGCTAATCTTTTAAGGGATAGAGAGAGAGAGAGAGATAAGAGAGCTGGGAAGGAGTGAGTAACAAACGGTTGATATTAATCAATAGTAATTCAGTCAGTTGATCTCGTGTCAGTTAGCCATTGGCTCAATCTGAAATCGTTATTTTATAATTATGAGATAACGAGTTAGAAGCAGAAGTCCGAGATTAGTACAGAGAGAGATGGTATGGTCTTGTGATTTTTGAATTTACCATCTTATACCCACAAATGCAACCCTTCTTTGTAACAAAGTAGCCAAAAGCTGTTAAAAAGAAACTGCTTTCTTATATATAGTTAATTTGTGCAATGGATTCCGTATTATGTATATTTTAAACAATTAGATTTAATCACAATCATTAGATAAAAAATTTTCTAATAAAATAATAAATTATTTTTTAACGAACACATGCAATATAAGTATAAAATCTAATAATATTTATATTTTATTCTACTGATTATACAAATCTTTTTCAAAAATTAATAATAAATTTTTTATGACACATATTCCGTTAATTTATTATTAGTTCAATCTTATTGGCAATTGATTCGGTATTACACGACATCAATATCATATATATTTTAAACTACTAGATTTATTAAATTTAATTACAACC
This sequence comes from Ricinus communis, assembly GCF_019578655.1. Taxonomy (NCBI): domain Eukaryota; kingdom Viridiplantae; phylum Streptophyta; class Magnoliopsida; order Malpighiales; family Euphorbiaceae; genus Ricinus; species Ricinus communis. The sequence continues at coordinate 3,611,719 of NC_063256.1, read as the reverse complement.
GTTGGATGAAAACTTATTATTAGAATAATAGTTTATTTCTTAACAATTACATACAATATAAAAATATAAATTCAGTAATATTTATATTTTATTTGACTGACTATATCGATTTTTATGACATTGGTGTTAGCTAACACCAAATAAAATTAAAACAATACTAACCGTTGTGAACGAACAGAAAACTAACTTTATTAAAAGATAAAAGTAGTACAAATTCACATAATTGCTTTCAAAGGCCAAGAAAATATGGACACTAAAGTTGAAGAGGGTTTCTCAATTAAACAAAATGATACTCAAACACGTTGAATACCTCTTCCCCGTCAATTAAATATGTAATTTCTGGAAAAAGAGAAAGAAGAAATGGGAAACTGCGAGAACATGAGTGAGATTGTGAGAATCATTTTTTGTTTAAGCTTCATTGCGATGTGCATAGACAATAGGAGGAAAAGAGAACTTAATTTACCATTTTTATTAAAAATTAGTTTTTTTTTTGCTATTTGCTCAATCGAGTATGTTCTGTTATCTATTAATTAAATTATGTATACTTATTAATCTCACAATAATTACAACACTCAATTATAATAAGGAAAAAAGAAATTCAGACACTCAATTTAAAAAGTTCACATTTGTAATTATCTTTATTAATCTCTTCCCCTACACGAAAATTGAATCTTACAAAATTTTCTAATTAAATTATTCATTGAAAAGGTTTTCTGATGTGTAAATAAATTTAACATTTTTTAAAACAATACTTTTAATATATATATATGTGTGTACAATGATACTGTAATTTTCATATTTATTATATCTTCAAATATAGTTTTATATAATTGTAATTAATAGGTTAATTAATAAAATGACTTTTCTAATTAGTATATCAAATATATTTTTATCGTTAATTTAGAAATATAAATCTAACAATAATGAGGAAAAGAAAAAAAAAAAATCCTACTATCTAATAATATGATGAACCTTAGGAAGAGTAATGTATTCAACAGTGAGACTTTTTTGTATTATCACATATCTCCAGAAGATCCATATAGCAATGAAGACACCAGATTCTTTTCTTTTGGAAGTTGGAACCTCACTCCTAATAGAGTCAGGGTCTTATGAGAAAGCCTAGAATCAGAATTGCTAGCTGCCCCTTGAGAACTCGAAGAACAGTGAAAAGACAACTCTTCCTCGTTGGCATAATGGTCAATAAATTTGAAAAAAGGATGTTGCTGCATCGACTATTCTTCTCGGGAAGAAAGAATATTAATCGGGAAAGAAAACATAAGCAGCAAAGGGTTTAAACAACTCATCCTGAAAAATGGCTAAACTGTCTTCTTTTAATTTTCAATTTTTGTCATAACCTATTTTCATAAAAACAAATAAAAGCAAAATATAAGCAACAGATCATAATGGCTACAGACACCATGTCGAACTTCTCCAGCAAACAACAGTTGCAGATAAAATACACCAAATTGGAACACCTGTGTCCAAATCACATAGATAGCATCCTTTAAACTAAATCCCCTCTCTAGTCTTACTTGGTCAGAGTTTCAAAATCATCCTTCGAGCATAGCCTTGGCAGCATCAACCAGTGATGGCCTAAACTCATCAGATGCTCGACCAAGCACAGTATATCCTTCCTTGTCTTCCGCATCCACATCCGCTCCATGTCTTATAAGAAGGAGAGCAACCTACCAATGAAACACAACCCAATATGGTCAATGGGATAACCAATTTTCTAGCAAGTCATTACAGGTGTTATTGCACACATAATCTTTCTTGGATTAATTTTTATTTTTAAACAAAGGAGCATTAGTAGTTAGTATGTCAGATCAGATTAGTAGAGAGAGGGACTTCTAATCAACAGTGCTACAGAGAGAGCTTGAATATGCCACCCTAGATTCGGATCAAAGCACCACGACCACTGGGCCACATTCCAAGTGGTAAATGCAGTTGATTGACATCATTGTATATAAGCAAATGATCGCGATAGCATTGAATTAACAGAATAAACTCTACAAATCAATTGCCAGGTCAAGCTCAACCCTGCTAAAATTGCACCATTAGGAGAGACCCGAAGGCTTCTCCCAGCCATTTTTGTGAAATCTTTCTCTCTTTCCTTTTCTTTTCCTTTTTTTTTTTTTCCCGATCTTTCTCTTGGGCAAAGGGCAGGAATCAAACCAATGGATAAGACTTCAAATTATCTAGGTCTACCACTGAGCCTATCCCAGAATTCCTAAATAAAAAATAATTGAACTAGGATGCTGAACCCTTTGGATCTCTAGGAAGGAAATTTTAAGTTGAAGCTCAGAAAGGCTGCAACTAATATGAACAGTTGAAATTTCTTCTACATAGATTAATCCTTTGCTATAGTTTCTCATTCCCAAATCTAGAGATCTCCTAAAACCTAATAAGAAATCAATCAGTCATAAAATAAAGACATGAACAACAGTAGTGGTAAAAATATTCCCAGCAAGGCCTATTCTAAATTGAGAAGCCAAAAAGATATCATAAGAGAAGTTCAGACAGAGACTCAAAGTCACATGGGGAATTGCCAAATAAAGACTCAACTAGAAAACAAGTATCTAATCCGCAAGTAACTCCAACCAAAATCACCTCTTTGTTATCACAAATAACAGCAGTCATCAGCGGTGTTTGACCAGCTTTATCGATCGAATCAACCTCAGCTCCTTCCTCAATTAGAAGCTCACACAGCTGATAGTTCCCTGTGCTAGCAGCCCGATGTAATGAGGTACAACCAACCTGAAAATCAGAGTTAAACAACACGTCACAAGTAAATAAACAATTTAACAAGGAAAAAAATTACTAATGAAAGATAAAAAGTAGAGAGTCGTATTAAGTTACAAGCCTTGTCCTTGAGGTTAATCTTTGCACCATGTAATATCAAAACTTCAGCAATTTTTAGCCACCCTTTGCTAGCAGCATAATGAAGAGCAGCACGACCGCCATCAGTTTTTGCATTAACATCAGCTCCTATTACAAAAAGATACATTTTAAATATTCACAAGAAAAAAGAAAAAAGAAAAAAGGTAAAGAAACACTCAGTCCACAGTTATACTATTAAAATCACAGATTTAAGCAATCCTAAAAGAATTCATTACCTTTGCTTAATAGAATCTCAACAATTTCGAGATTGCCAATGCTTGCTGCAGAGTGAAGTGGGGTCCACCCTTCTTCATCTTTGCTATTTACTACACTTTTTGGTTCATCAACATCTAACAATATTTTCACTACCTAAAAGATATTCAAATTAAAACAAACAAAATCAAGATTCACACAAAGATATGTTTAAGGAGGCAATTAATGATTAATTAAGTCGTGTTTACCTCGAGGTGACCGCAAGATGCGGCGACATGGAGAAGGGAGCGAGCATCGTCGTTTTGGAGGGAGAGAAGCGCTGTAGAAAGTTGTTCAGGTGAAAGTGATTTGAAAGTGGAGGAATCGCCGGACTCTGCCGCCTTGAAGAGATCTTTGTCTGTGATTTGGCGGCCTGTTTGATCGGTCGAATCAATCTCCATTGCTTATTTGGTGATGATTTTGGGTTTTAGTTCTTTCACTAGTCAAGACATTTGGGGTATTGCTGATACAGTGAAGTGAAATAGGCCTTGAGGCTTGTTGTATTCTCCAGAAGATAATTACAAAAAGGCACATTATTTATTTATTTAAGAATCTCACTCTCAAAGTCCTTAATTGTTATTATTTAAGATCTTTCTTTTTTTCTTTTTAGAAAAAAAAAAGAAGAAGAAGAAGAGAGAGATGCTAAGAAAAGATTCGATGCGAGTCATCAGCCAAGGAAAAGAAAAGAAAAAGAAAGGTGAACGATACAATTTTGTGTAAAGAGTTGACTAGTAAAAGAAAAGAAAAACAAAAGGCAGAAAAATTCAACCTGAAAGATCAATGCATGCTTACATTGTTATAAACTCAATTAGAGAAAAAGAAGAAGACAGAATTGTAGAAAATGAAATCTTGTGATGGGCATCATGGCAACAGGGTGCCCCAAAGGGGTGACCTGAGAACACAGGTGCAGTGGAACTACAAAAGGTGAGAGCCAATGCACGTGTGTTCTCAGGGAGCCACTCCTCTGGGGTGTACCTTCTGTTGTATGAAATGTTGGAAGTTGGGCAGAAAAACAGCCTATGATTTATACTAGTAAAAATGCCAAAGCACCATATCATTATGTGGACATTTTATTCACACCATTGTAGAATGTCGTCATTTGTTTGTTTACATGTGTCATTAAGTTAATAAATTTTAAATTCTTAGCAGAAGTTTTGTGGGACCTCGACAGCCATCGATGGCTGTAGTAAGATGGGTGTTGTCGGGGTGGATGGACTTTAATAATCACCACTGATTTTGCCCAAATTCATACCGCCTGTGATTGGCAATCTTTAATATTGCAGTTGTAAATTTTGCCCCAATTGACAATGTCAAGTGAGTTTTCAACCACCTGAAATGGCGGTGGATTACGTGCGATATGGACTCTTAATGATGCTCATCTTTAAATTTAAATTTTTTTATCTGACATTTCGAAATCTCACAGCCATTTGTTTATAAAACTTTTATCTTTATATTTTTCTTTTTACCTAAAAATTGTAAAGTAGATGTTTTACATCCTTATTTTCTGTTTGTTTTCCTGGAGACCAGTAATTCAACCTCTAACCTGAAATTTTCCCCGCAACAAATTGACGACAATCGCGTTAGGAAATCTTTTTTTTTTTTTTTCCCTTCTTTTACAATATATATGTTCTAGTCAAGTCGAGAGCTAGAGACAGTAGATGATACGTTACGTCCAAGGGTGAAGCTAAGACTTCTCTGGCCACTAGGGAGATATATATATATATATATACCGAATTTTATCAATTTGTAAATTCTTCTCAAATTAGTTAAAAGAATGAAATTGGCCGATATTATGACAATACTAGGTAGTATAGATATCATTATGGGAGAAGTTGATATATAAAATATTTTGAAATCTAATCTTTTTTAATATGTGTTCTAATTTTTAACACATGAATTTTTATTTTTATATTTTATTTATTCTTAACACATAAAATTTAAATTAATATATAATTTTATATTTTTTAATTAATTAATTAATTAATATATTACATTTCTAATTAAATATTCACTCTAATCCTATAAAATATCAGATTAATTATATTTAATATTATATTAACTAATAAATAGTTTTTAATCAGTGATAATACTAATTATATCCTAAAAATAATATTTTAATTGTATTTTAATATTATATTTATTAATAAATTAATTTTTTAATTGAATAATAATTTTTTAAATTAAATAATAACTTTAAATTTAAAAAATAATATCTTAAATTATATTTAATACTATATTAGTCTTTTAATTATATAATAAAATTTTAAATATATAAAAAGTAGTAATATCTATTATATTAATAGTACTAATTCATGTAATATAAAAATTAATTAATAAATACTTTTAAAATAACTTTTATATTATTGTACTAATTAAATTTTAAAATCTTAAAAATTAAAAAATATATTTTATTTGACTTTAGTCCTAAAATATGACATATTAATTATATTTAATATTATATTAACTAATGAATAGTTTTTAATCAGATAATTTTATTTTAAAAATAGTATAGTAATTATATTTTAATTTTATATTAATTAATAAATCAGTTTTATAACAAAATAATAATTTAAATTTAAAAATAATATTTTAAATAATATTTCTAATATTATATCCGCTAATAATTTAATCTTTTAATTATATAATAAATTTTTAATTTTAAAAATAGTAATCTCTATTATATTGATAGTGTTAATTCATATAATATTAAAAATAATTAATAAATAATTTTATATTATAAATTTTAAAAATTAGAAAATATATTTAAAAATAGTTAGTTTATTAGTACTTTTAAAATATTATCAATTAATATTAGATATTTAAATTTTTATTAAATTATATTTATCAATTTTATTTTATAATTAAAATAATAATAATAATTATGCAATGCACGCACGAATAAATGACTCGTACTTTATAGTTATGTTGTGTTTATAGCTGGTGATACTTGTCTAATGCTAGTCAATTTTTGATCTAATTCATTTCTTTTTATTTTTAAAAAAAATCAATGTCCTTTTTCTTTTTATTTTCTTCTCATTTTTTATTTGATTGCCTGGAAAGCATAGAGAAAAAGATCAAATATTCTTTATTAAATTTTTAATATTGTAAAAGATATCTTAATTAACAACTAATATTTAATTTTAAAATATATTTAAATTAGTAACTAAATTGAAAGAGTGAGTTTTTGATATTACAAGAGACAAATTTAGCCAAACAAATCGTTTATCACGTTATAATATATTATACTTTTTAAAATTTTAATTGTTGATATTGTTTTTAAAAAAATATTAACTTTGAGTATAATTTATAAATTCTGGAAAACTGGCTAAATTTATTAAGCTGTTGAGAATTGAGGTCTTTTTTTTTTTTGGTTGATAATTAGGCCTATAATAAACAAAAAACGAGCCAGCCAGCAGTTGTGACTTTCACAAACGAAAAGAAACGCGTGGCTGATGTAAGAACCTACCACGGTTTAGAACACAACACGCCATTAACTCTGAAAATGAAGCTTCCCTGTAGTAGACGACAGGGTCAGAGGCCTCAAACACACCTCGCGAACCCTTTTATAAATGCACCAACCAATCAAATCCACATATCTTATCGTAATAGTATTGATCTAACATCTTCTCCTTTATCTTCAAATACTGATACATAAAATTATAAACCCTCCTCCTGCCAAAGCCTCTAAAGAAATTTTCTATTGATCCATGGATTCATCTCACAACAAACCATCTAAGCAGCAACACCACCACCAAGTACCGTCCTCCTCTGAGCTTCTCTCAAGTGCTAAGTTAGTGGCTGAAGCTGCCAAATCTACTCTCCACCATGAAACTGACGGTGTAGACAAGGGTAAGGTTGCTGGTGCTGCTGCTAATCTTCTTGGAGCTGCTTCTCATTATGGGAAGCTTGAAGAGAAGAGTTTTGGCAAGTATGTTGAAAAGGCTGAGAATTATCTTCATCAGTATCACTCTTCTCATTCAACCACCACTACTACTAGTTCTGGGCACCACACAGGTTCAGCCACTGCTGGTGGCACAACTCACTCACCATCGTCTCATTCAAGTGGTGGTAATGGTCACTCTTCTGGCTCTAGTGGTGGGTATGGAGATTACTTGAAGATGGCTGAAGGGTTCTTGAAGAAACACTAATATATATTATGTTTAGCAGTTTGGAATCATGATTTTTAGTTTGTTGCTAATTTCCTTTTTCCTTTTTCTTTTATGTATGTTGTACTAGGATTTTTTGGATATTGCTCGTCTTGTATGTATGTTCTGATAAATGCAATAAAAAAGATCCCAGTACTGAATATGATGCAGTAGATATCGTGACACTGGAAATATCCATCCAGTATAGGTAAATTTCCTTTTAAATTTCATGTTAGAAAAATTAAAATTGGTTTTCTCTTTCATGATCTAGAAAAGAATTGAATAGAAACGAAAATGATTCAGGAAGTAGTAACAAATCGAGGTAGTGGCATGACAAGTTAGATATGAATTTATGTTTTCTTCAGAAAGTGTAGATTAAACTTATTTCAGTTTGCAGCTTATAGAATATGTACAGTTCCCCTTCTCTCGATTTTTAAATTCAGAACAACCTCTGCTGGGCACTATTTGTCAACATTATCTGATTTCTGTACATTTGGTTGTGGTGAAAGCAACTTAACATAAAGAGGTGTGTAACAAATGTATGTGATTACATTTCTGACCAAGAAAGATTGCTGCTTTGCTTCTCAAACCCGGATAATCTCATATTCAGAAGCCGAAACATGTTGTAGGAACTTTTCCTGCTTTTCTACACTTATTTGCCTTTTCTTTTGCCTTTAACTCTTCATTCTGTTGCTCTTTCCTTGCCTTTGATCTTGCTCCTTCAGCAATCTGATTGACATCTTCCACCTCACTGCGAAATCGTTCCAAGGCCTTTAACCTTTTCCTCTCCAATTCACCCTGCAGATCCAGTAAATGAGGTATCATCAGCTTCTAGGATCTGTTAAAGACAGATTACCAGAAAGAGAAATGAAGCAAACCTCCGATTTGTCCAACCGATGTCTAGATTTCTTCTTCTTCTTGTTCTCCCAGGAAAGAATTCTGGCCTCCAACGCATCATACCTGAAAATTATATTTATTATTTAGTATAAGAACAGAAAATGACTCTAATTGCCGGTCAAAGAAATTTTTTTCTTTTGGAAGCAAGTACTTCTTTTTGATCTTAGCAAGTTCAGATCTCTCCCAAGCATCTGCTTCTGTTCCTCCACTTTCAGGTTTTGTTGAAGTCTGCCTGTCAACTTTAGCTGGTGAAGTTGCAGGTTTAGTTGGGATACGCCAGTCAGGTTTCGGTGCTTCAATTTCAGGTCTAATGGCAAGTTGAGCAGTCTTCTGCTTTAAACTTTCAGGCTCTATGTCATCACTTCTGCTCAATTGCTCTTCAGCAAAAGCTGGAACTTTTTTCATCGGTAAAGCAGGCTTATCAGTAAAAGATAGAGTCTTTTTCATTGATGAACCACGCTTATCAGTAAAAGTTGGGGCCTTTTTCATTGACGAAGCAGGACCAACAACCTTCACCGGTGATTTTTCTTCTGTAGGTGCAGTTTCTGGCACCTTGCTTTCTTCAATTTCTGGAGTTGTCATTGAAATTTCACCTGATTAGAGCGGTAAATCACAATTTAACAAGTTACATATAGATACTTAGTTTACCTGGTTCTGGTCTTGAAACTGTTATTTCTTCCTTTCTGCTTTTGATTGGGGTCAGAGAAGGTTCAGTGCCGTCACCAATCTTTTTCTGTTCTGGGGTGCTTGATTCTTCAAGTGATGCAATAACATATGCAGCTGCTGCAACAGCTATTGCTCGCTCTATTCCATTGGAATCATGATTTTGATTCATTTTCCAAGAAATCTGTCTCCGGAACCAGTTTTGAGGTCTCTTCTTTTCTGCAAAACCAACCATTAGACCTGAAAATCATAAGACTGAGAAAAGAAACCTGTAGAGGAAAAAAAAAATCAACGATTTCTGGAAAGTAACCTTCTTTAAAAGATGGGGTTTTCTGGACGGGTATTCTCCTTTCTTTTGAGCTGCCAGGCGCTCCTGTGCTTTGCTGTCCAGTAAATCTCACCCTAATAGAAATGGTCAGAGCTCAAGAAGACAAGAGCATAAAATGTTACACAAGGAAATTAAAAACTGCTACACTATTACCTGGTAGTTTGCTTGATCAAATGCTCCATTTTTCTTGACTACTAAACAGTTCTGAAATGTTAACTTCCTGAACAATTGTCCTGAACCCCATCGATGCCTGCTTATTTGAAGGAGAAGCCTATGCTAAGCGAAGGTTTGTTATACTTGGTCATGGGCAATAACTATAAGGTGCAAGCAAAGTTGGATATTCTTTCTTTGCATGCAAAGCCTGGTTTGTATCTTAAAAGGCATATTTTGTCAAGTAAAGTATTCTTTTCCTAGAAGGATTATGACCTTTTGGTAGTAATTTTCACTGGATTCTAGTTTGAGAAGTGGATAAGAACCTTGCTTTAGGAACTCGTCAGACCAAGGGTTAGATGGATAGAAGTCTTCTTTTGTTGCCCAAAAGTTAAGGCGGACATATTCTTGAGACTAACGACCAAGGGATATAAGAAAAGCAGAGATTTGATGTCATGTCTTGTATTGCAGGGCAACATATATTGCTTTCTATAAATAATTGAATTTGGCTCAATATCGTCAATTATGAACTATCATGTACTATTTTTATATTATTATTAATTAGTTTCTAATGAGCTCTTTTCAAGGAGATCTTTGTTCCAATGTCATGAGGTACAACGTTGCACATTTTTTATCTTTGTTACAATGACATGTTATTTGTCTACTAAAATATGTTGATCATCTAACAATATGTATGTATTTACATAAATACTATGCACTAACAAGGAATAAAAATATAATTAAGAACTAACATTTAAACTAGTTTTCTAAGCACATGCTGGGGCATTGAAGCCTCTTAAAACTGCAATAGTTATTCCATCTGGTGCTACAATTATAGGCAAAGAAGGGTCAACAAGCCTAGGATTCATCGTAGGTATATCAGATGATTCTGTAAGCAGCAATGGAGTTCCATTCAGTAGTACCACGTTGCTTTGGGTATTGCCATCTTTGGGGGTCAAATGGTATTCCTCCCTCTGTAGTAATTTTGCACCTCCAGAACCATTTCCATAATTAGCAATAGAAACATTGAAGGTAGTGGAGTTTTAATTCCAGGCTGCAATAAAGAGATTAAAATTTTATTCAATAGAAACATCCTGTGCTGTTATGAGGCAGACACTCAACTCCTTAAGCTAACAGTCGCTGGAACATCCTACATATACAGCACTATCTCAAATGGAAAAGGTGGCCTTTGGACAATGAGAGTATGCTCTCAAATATGGGGAGCCAACATAACTGGTAGCCAGCACATTCTTTCCCATGAGACGGTGCCATAAAAGTGCACTGGTAAAAATGCAACACAGCAAAGCAAAAACAATTAAGAAAATCTAAAATCTCTCCCTGAAATAGGAGTTTTCTTAGTGAAGGAGTCTGTAAACTACCCATAATAATCAGGATTTGGGATGAAGGTTGTAGTATTGAGAAGACCATAGTTTCCTCCAATTAAAGTTTGCCTGCAGAAAACCTTGTGGTTAAAGGTTGATGTCATGCCCAATTGGTCCAAATACCAAAATCCATGGGCAAAAGTATGTGAAACACTCTTGCTTCCATTGTTATAAGCTTCACCTGCGTCCCCAACCCATGCCCCAAATTCTTTGATTGTCGTTGATACTTTGCTATACATCTGTGCTATTTGGTCTAGGAAAAATGGATCTTGAATCTTGTTACTAAGAGTGGGATCAAGACCTACATTTGTTTTCTCAGAACAGAATATGGACACATTTAGTTATTTCCTAATTATGTCAGAAGAAACATTTCTACAAGCACAAAAACAAACATAGTATATCTGCACCAAGACTGTAGATATGGTGTGTTAGTCCATTGACAACATTTGGTCCTGAAACATGAAGAAAGGTTTTAAACCATTTATCATCAAAGAAACCACTTGGACCCAGCACCTTTGGCTGTGTCTTCTGATTTGGGTATAATTCTTGCACCAGTTCTTTAAGCACAATGATGTCTTTCCATACTGTTCTGCCTCTACCCTTGCTGTTACCCCATTTGAGCACAATTCATTTCCTGACAACACCAGGAAAAATACGGCATCTCGTAGAACAAACAAAAAACTTGAGGAAGGACATTAACTATTTCTTCAAGTTTGGTATGATTAATTACCGAATTCGTAGGAGTCAATCTCGTATCCTTTTGAGATGGTATACTTCATAAGATTGCGAGCATTTCGAGCATTCCAGTTACCAACCCAAAGAATTGAATCATTCCTGTTAGACCTTCTTCTTCCAATTAGTGATTTAGTCCAAATGTGATTTTAGCTCTGCAGTCCAATAATTTTTTTAAAGATTCAAGTTACTACCAGCTTTTCTATAAGATACATCTACCGCCAAAATAAGCCTGTAAGTATTAATCATGTAGTACTTTTTGATGCTAATCGTCTGCACCTTGTTCTATTAAAGAATTGATTTAGTTGATCGCATCTCTGCATGGTGAGGCAACCTGCATTAAATCCAAACATGCCAGCTTCTGTTTTTTGAAAAGGGGAGCATCTTTTGAATGCATGTCCCACTTGGTACACCAGCTGATCTTGCAATGAACCTCCAACCCTGATTCTTAAAGGATTAAATGCTGAAATTTTAACAAAATCATAATCTCAGTCTCTAAATAGAGACAAAGATGTTCCGTTGTTTCCTGATTTGCAATTGTGGGTGAGAACAAGAAAAGATAATTTGATTTATTTTCTCATAAAGATAAAAACATTAAACAGAAGCTATTTTAAATTTCTTGCATTTCAAATATGAAAAAGGAACCCTATTTCAAAGAATTTGCGGGATTTACAATTCTAGGGAATTGAGAAAATGTAACCATAAATCATTAAAATGTAAATAGACAAAGTAAACTAAATGTTCATGTTTCTTGCTAACTTACCCTTAACAGCATTCCACAAAATCTTGTTTTTCACATCCTGTAAATATCACAAGACACCACTTTTTACCACATGCAATCTCTGCACTGCATGCAAAGAAACATCAAGAAGAAGAAGGAGAAGCGTACCAAAGTGAAAAGACCAGAATGTCCCCAAGGACATTGGTTATACCTACATTTTGAAGCCAACCCTTTAACTTTCACATCATCTACTGCTATGCAAAAATGTAGTACAAAACCATGACACAGCAATGGAATATAATGCAAGTTTAAGATTGGCCACTCTTAAAACTAGCTGAGGTTAATTATTGAGATGCCAATACATATATATATATATATATATATAGGCTTTATGTAAATTAACTAGAAATAGATACTTTCAGTCATCTAGCAAAACATGAAGTATTCAACAAAGCATCTAAAATAGGACAGGGTTGAAACTTTTATGTCATATATTTCAGCCACATGCAAGTATCTGGTTTAGTTTGAAATCTATGAACTTTGAGCTTAGAGTGATGTATTTATCGATAAAAACAAGATATTTGAATACTAAAGATTGATAGTATATATTGGGCATTAATCTCACTGATTATCGCAATTAATAACATAATACAATCAAACGAAGAGAGCAAATTCTGAAGCAATTAACTTATAAGAAACCGAAATCCTAGCTACAACTTAATAATTATGTTCCTCAAAAAACAAAAAGTGCATTGAGAAAAACGAAAATAGCCTAAACTAAATCACAACCAATATATAAGCCTAAGAGAACACTATGTAATGTATCTAGTCTTTTCTCTCTAAGCACAGGCAGGAGCCTTAAAATCTTTAATGGTAACATAAACAAAAGAATCAGGAGCAACGGTGATGGGAGACGAAGGATCAACGAGCTGTGGTTTCATTGCAGGAATATCCAATGAGTCAGTTAGCTGCAATGGAGTTCCATTCAGTAGCAACACATCACTCTGAATATTTCCATCTTTTGGGGTCAAATGATACTCTTCTCTTTGTTCATTACCAGCAGAACTGTATTGGTTTGCAGAATTGCTTGCAAAGAAGTTATCATCATCGATTACAGAAACTGAGTAGCTGGTCTGGTTTGACATGTTAATTAGTAGTAGAGTAATTCCAGGCTGCAATCAGATACGAATTATTTTAGTTATATTTAAAAAATTAAAAAAACAATTAGCATGATATTAGAATTAAATAACAAATCTTACCTTTTTCTTGGAGCAATGTGAATATGCTCTAAGATATGGAGATGCATTATGAGAAGTGGCTAGTACTTGCTTTCCCATCAAACGATGCCACAGAAGTGCACTGACACAAATGCAAAAGAAACCAATTGGATGTAAATATATTTCAGAAACAAGGGAAAACAGATACTCCATGAATAAGATTAATGAGATAAATACCCATAATAGTCAGGATTTGGGATGAATGATGTGGTATTGAGGAGGCCATAGTTTCCGCCAATAAAAGCTTGTCTGCAATAAACTTTATGGTTGTAAGTTGAGGTCATGCCCAATTGATCCAAGTACCAAAACCCATTAGCAAAGGTATGTGAAACATCCTTGCCACCGCTGTTATAAGCACCACCAGATTCCCCAACCCAAGGTCCAGACCATGGACCAAATTGCCTCACACTGTCTGAAACATCTTTGAACGTCTGTGCTATCTGGTCCAAGAAATACGGGTCTTGAATCTTATTAATCAGAGCCTTATCAACACCTGCATATAGTAGGTACCATTAATAGGGTTTTATAGTCCGCACCTATATATGTATATTCAACATTAAGAATAATATAAATTAGAAGTGTATGTACCTGCTCCAAGATTGTATATATGGTGGGTTACTCCATCAACAACATTAGGTCCAACGGTCATAAGAAAAGTATTAAACCATTGCTGGTCGTAAAAACCAGCTGGACCCAACACTGCTGGTCTTGAATTAGGATCTGGGTACAACTCGTTCACTAATTTCCTTAGTGCAATTACATCGTTTCCATACTCAACAGCATCGAGTCTTGCAGATACTCCAGATCCACACAACTCATTCCCTAATTGATTACAGGAAAAATAAAATAAAAGGATATCCTCAATCTTATGTTAAGAATAATAACAATAATAACAGGTTGGCTATGAAATAAACATGCATATGCAAAACCTTTATTATGCTAAAACTATAGAATGATTAATTTTTATTATTATTATTATTTTCAGTGGGTGACATATTTAGTATAATTATAAAATTAAAATAGGTGACATGTCAATACAGTAGAAATCTGAATAATATATGAAATAGCAAAACCCTTGTAATTACCTAATTCATAAGAGTCAATATGGTATCCTTTAGAAATTGTGTATTTCATAAAATCACGAGCATTCTGTGGATCCCAGTCTCCTACCCAAAGGATTGACCCATCATCTTTGGATTTTTGCTTTCCAATGAGGGCATTCAACCCAAAAGTGAGTTTAACTCTGCACCCAAAAGAAAAAACATAGTTTCAGAAAATATATATATAAATGAAGAAATAATTTGAACAATTAAAAAGACAAGAAAAGCAAGAAAAAAGAAAAAAGAAAAAAAAAAGGCATACCCTGTTTGGTTAAAGAGTGCATTAATTTGATCCCATCTATCCATGGGAAGAGATCCTCTAGTAAATCCAAACAAGTAGTCATCACCATCTCTTCTTTTAAAGTGAGGGAATTTCTTGATAGAATTCCCAACTTGATAAACTAGTTGATCTTGCAATGACCCTCCAATTCTAATTCTCAAAGGATCAAAAGCTTTAAACGAAACAAAAAGAAAATACTAATTAACCCAAACAAAAACCCTTTTACACTAACCAAAAAAAATATTAAAAAATCACAAACAACAACAAAAAACATAAAGAGAAAAATCAGTCCTACCCTTGATAGCATTAGCCAAAATCTTATTTTCCAAATCCTGAATAACACAACAATTCAGAAATTTAACTTAATCCCAAAAAAAAAAATTCATGACATAAAAGACAGAAAAAGAAAAAGCAAGTAAGAAAATAAACAAATAAAAATAAAAATACCAAATTTAAGATTCCAGCTTGACCCCATGGACACTGTCCATAGTCGCACTTAGTATCAGGCCACCAATCCAAAGTCGCACAGATAAAATTCTCATCAGTACTTGCTCTAGAGGTTAGTCCTCTGACAGTAACCTGAACAACTTCTGCATTCACAGAATTTGATGATAATAATAATAATAAACTTGAGAAAACAACTAAAAGAAAGCTACACAATCTAGGGTTGGCCATGATTATGCAATGAGCAAATAGAGAAGGTATGATGAATGATGGATAGTAATGTGGTAGAGGTTTTGATGGGTATATATAGAGGATAAATCTTTACCAAATCTAAACCAAATAAAACTCTATCTCAACAGACACCAAAGATATATGTGAAACTAACAAAATCGAAACCTTGTCAAAGTGAAATACGTGAGAGATATTTTTCTTTTCTACGTTCAATTATTGTTAATTTAATCCTAATCTACCACTAACCAAAACAATATTAAATATCAAATAATGCAATGTAATATAGTTAAGTAAAGAAGTAAAACATCGCCTAGGTTCAAAAAGAGGGGGGAAAAAGGGTTAAGAAGGTAGGCACTATTGAGGTAGTAATACTTTTTAAAAGAAGAAGTTTGTAATCAAATTAAAATTTATTCGAAGGGTTTTAATCTATTTAGTTATTTGATGAAAATAGAGTTTGTGATATGTGAAATTACCTGGTGCTAGATTGCAATTAAATTTTAATATACTACCTATGTTCGATGATGTATGCTTTGTATTAATCAAATCCAATACTCTTACTAATTTTAAACTTAAAATATTCTTATTTAAATTTGATATATAATTGACACAAATTTATTAATTTTAAATATCAATTATCAATACTAAAATATAAGACACTTTATATATGTGTAATATATTTCTCAACTAATTGTAAGATAAGAAGTTATTAAAGTTAGATAAACTTCATCTAAAAAGTATATAAATAAGATAATATTAATATCCTCTAATTTAATTATGATCTCCAATTGTAATTTTAAGTATGTAGTTGTCTTAAAAATAATATCACCGTATTACTACGTTTTAGACTCTATGAGACCGAATTGGATTCGGTACTCCGATAACTCGGCGCAAGTAAAACATCTCACGTAAATACCCGCTATTTTTTTTTTTTTTTTCCCTATCAACTGATATAATAAGTGGGCTTACTTTCCTTGAGAATCAAAGAGAAATGCTCATGATCCTAGGATTATGCCAGCAACTAGAAGCAGTAGCGGAAGATGTCTCCATCTCTTGGAGAAATGCAAGAGCATGAAGCAACTAAAGCAAGCTCATGCACAGGCAATCGCATGCGGCCTAGGCAACAACTCCTTTACGTTAAGCAGAATCTTAGCCTTCTGTTCAGACCCAAATCATGCAAGTCTTAGTCATGCATGGAAAATCTTTCAACACATTCAACAGCCTACCATTTGTATATACAACACCATGATTAAAGCTCTTTTGCTCAAAGGTGAACTTTTTAATATTTTTAATCTATATTCTACTATGTTACAAAAGGGCATGTATCCAGATACTTATACATTGCCTTATGTGTTAAAAGCTTGTGTAAAGTTTGAATCTTGCCTTCTTGGTGAATTAGTACATGTGTATTGTTTAAAATTAGGTTTTTCTGTTAATGCTGTAGTTGGTAATTCGTTGATTTTGATGTATTGCGGATTTTGTAACATGAGAGCTGCTAGATACGTGTTTGACGAAATTCCTGGTCCATGTGTTGTATCATGGACATTAATGATCTCTGGGTTTGCTAAAGTAGGTGATATTGAGTCTGCAAGATTGTTCTTTGATGGAGCTCCTAGGAAAGATAGGGGAATATGCGGTGCCATGATTTCTGGATATGTGCAAAATAATTGTTTCAAGGAGTGTTTGTATATGTTTAGCATGATACAGTTGACTGATAACGTGCCTGATGAGGGTATTTTCTTGAGCATTCTTTGTGCTTGTGCTCAATTAGGTGCTTTGGATACTGGGATTTGGATTCATAGATATATGGATAGACTGGGATTGCCTTTGACTATCCGTTTGAGCACAGGTCTCATTGATATGTATGCAAAATGTGGGAATGTGGATTTGGCTAAGTCACTGTTTGATGAAATGCCTCAAAGAGACACAGTTTGTTGGAATGTTATGATTTCTGGTTTAGCAATGCATGGTGATGGAGAGGGTGCAATCAATCTGTTCTTGAAGATGGAGGAGGCTGGATTTAAGCCTGATGATGTTACATTCATAGCTATTTTATCTGCTTGTAGTTATTCTGGCATGGCATATGAAGGTTTAAGAGTATTAGATAGAATGTGCAACGTGTATAATATTGAGCCTAAAAGTGAACATTATGGATGTATAATTGGTCTGCTTAACCAAGCAGGCCTCCTTCATGAAGCAAAAGATATAATTGAGAGAATGCCTACTTCGAGCAGCTCCTCTGAAGAAGCAGTAGCTTGGAGAGCATTACTTAGTGCTTGCTGCAACCAGGGACAAGCTCAATTAGCTGAAGTTGCAGCCAAGAGACTTCTGCAGTTAGAACTTCATAGTGGGGCGTATGCTCTGCTTTCAAATTTGTATGCAGCTACCGGGAAATACGATGATTCCAAAAGAATAAAGAAAATGATGAGAAACAGAGGGGTTAATAAATTACCTGGTTGCAGTTCAATCAAGATCAATGGTATCATCCATGAGTTTGTTGCAGGAGAAAAAAATCACAAACAGATAGCAGATATAGATTTAGTTATGGAGAAGATGAACAGGGAATTGAAATTCTTAGGATGTAATCCCTATCCACTTCTTATTGATCAGACATGACAGATTCTTTATTGAATGTTGTGTACACCATTATTTTTATATTGTGTTGATTTAGTGATTGGTTACTTAGCCTAACATGACAGTTCCAGTTCGAGTTATTTGCTTTGCTGCAAAGATGTACTACCATTTTGTATAATGCTTTAAATTTGTTTAGTGATTGGTTACTTGGTCTGACATGGCAATTCGAGATAATTGCACATCCAAATTTTTGCTGCAAAGATCTACCACTTTTGTGTAATGCTTTAAGTTAGCAATTGAATCACCTCAGGTTTCTCTTTCCGTGCATTTTGGAATGAGTTGGGTCCTCCTCCTCTAGCTGAGGAGTCGAATATAAGTTACCCAAGCAGGGGTTGATGCCAACTATAAGTGTAGATAGACCTTGTATGTATAAACATTGATGTTTTTGAATCAGTTCTCTTGAAACTGCCTTTGGAGATAATAAAATTGTCAAATAGCTAATGAAATTCATTACTTTAGAATGTCGCCTTTGGTGTGTCAATTCAACTCGGGCGACAGAACAGTTTTTTTTTTCTTCTTTCGGCCAAGAAGATAGCTACATCCAGCTGCATATATTCAGCCGAACATGGCTGTGCATTCAGATCAATAGGTCTACTGGCAAGTAGCAAAAGTTATTTGATTTAAAAATGGGGCATATCTTCGGGAGCATTTTCATGTTCTTCAGATGTCTAAAAATACTAGATTGAGAATTAACTTTAACAATGTCTAGAACAGCATATATAAAAACAATCTATAGATCATATCATATTAGAAGCAATTCCATGATAACATATATTGAAAAATGATTCAAAACCAAGCATGCGGCAATACAGACTTGGATCTTCTTTGGAAACTTCTAGCCGCACCTGTATGCTAAAAGACATAAGTTTATGAAAAGAAACTCTTTTAGCTCTATCGTGGGCACAACCTTCTTTTTCTTCACAAGGAGAGAGAGAGAGAGAGAGAGAGAGAGAAAGAGGGAGCTAAATCCATTGATTGACAAACCTTTCTGCAGAGCTATTGGGATTTCCCATTTTCATTCACAAATAAATATAGCCTAGAAACAGCCAGTATAACCACAATATCAAATGATTAAAGAATATATTGTAATCTACTAAACTATGAAATCTGCGTCAGAGACTTCAAGGACTTTATGGACTCCTATTGGGTTTACCCCGGGCTTGAATGCATTTCCTTCAATGTACCTGCACATGGTAATCAATTACTTATTTGATTTCTAGGGTCAAATTATTAACTTGTTAAGTCCAAGGTCTGGTTGCAGAAAGGAACTCACATTTCTTTCAAGAATTGATGTTTATAGAAGGCATCAGGAATTCTCCCTGAAAATTGATTGTGATCCAAGTACCTGGAGATGCAATCAAGGTCAGCTTAAAAAGCATAAAAGAACAAAATTCTCTGGAAGTAACCTGAACACTCAAAAAAGATACTTTCAGGGAGGAAGAAAAATAAAAAATAAGAAATAAAAAATCCAACAGCTTGCCAGCACAGTATGTGCATTTGCTTTTTATCTTGCTAAAGCAGCCTTGGGCATCTTGATACATGATAATCACATAAAATAATGAAGCAGCTCACTTAGAATGGCAAGAGGGAAACAACAAAAATAGAATTTATATCCTACTCATTCTGTATTATTTCAAAGAAGAGCACAATAAGGTCATATGACATATTATGTGCTTAAGAAGATCAAATAGAGCTATAGTGTCTCCTCAGAACCAAGGGCAAGCATTCTAATAATTTAAGATGGAAAAACTTAATTGTAAGAAAATAACCCTAATCTAAATTTGGCCAAAAGAGTCTCCTCTCAGATGTCTTGGTAGAAAAAGAGTATATAACTTATGCAAATATGAGGGTAAAGAGAGTTTTGTTGAGACAATGCACATTTTTATCCACAAAAATGTAGTAGTATGTTATGAATCAATCCCCTTTTCACTTAGTACCAGCCTAAGACACCATCTTTCAGTAAGCCTGAGCCGATTTATTATAATGTGTATGGCTCCAAGGAAAAAAGAGATATCTTAAACCAAAAACATAAAAGCATAAGTTTGAAAAGAACTTACAAGTGAGTCAATTTAGGAATATGAGCAATTGCAGCAGGTATAATTCCCGACATCTTATTATATGATAGATGCCTGCAACCAACAAAGATAATAATTGCAAAAAAATCGTGGTTAAAACAAGTGGAGATCTAGTGAGAAAATTGTGGTGCTTATAATTAAAAAAGAACACTGCTTTTTCGTGCAATGGTAATAATATTGAGAACAACTTGTAATAATGTAAGAACAAAGATTAAAAATCAACAGGACTTACAATATCTCTAGATTCGTCAAGTTTGAAAGTTGTGCAGGGACTCCTCCAGTGAGGTAATTATTGTTTAGGTAACTACATATCATGGTCAGAAATACTTAAAATTAGCAGCTCATTCATCCGGCAAAAAAACATCAGGGAAAAAACTGTGAACTTGGCAAATAAACAAACTTACAGGTTTCGAAGTGCAGGGAAACAACCCTCAAAACGTATTAATTCCCTTATAGTACCTACTAAATGATTGTTGCCAACATCCCTACATGTGTGTTTCACAGTGAGATAGACCAAAAGCCTAATGCTGATCATTACTCCAAAATGAACATAATTCAAGGAGAAAATATAACATTACAAGTGCCGAAGATTCTGCAAAGTCCCCAATTCAGCAGGAATTCGTCCAGAAAAGCGATTCTCATGTAGATAAAGATACCGAAGTTCGGGAAGATTTGCTAGCTCCTTAGGGATTTCACCTTTGAAATTATTGAAACTCAGATATCTGCACAAAGTTCACCTCTTCAACTTTAACCAGAATTTTTTTTTTTTTTTAAAAGAAAGCATTAAAACAGAAGCGGTAACATCATGAAATTATAGCAGGAGCAAAACCCAAGATACTCACAGATGGGTTAGACTCTTGAGTTCACCAATTTCAGGAGGAATCACATCTTGTAACTTATTCCACCTCAAATTACTAAAAGAAAACAAACCAAGAAAATAAAAACTTGGCAACAAATAAATCAAATTATTGGAAGCTTAAAACTTTAAAGGGAGGAGGGGGCTATACAGTATCTTAAGACGCTTCAACCGCCCAATCTGTGGAGGAATAGGCCCTGTCAATTTGTTGTTATGGAGATCCCTGTGATGCACAAGCAATTGTACAAGTTCAATGTAAGCAATCAAACAAATCAAAACAGACACAGACCTTGCATTTTTAGACTTTCCAAATACTATTAAAACAAAAACAGAAATAGAAATTATAATAATGATAATAATAAGCTTACAATCTAGTGAGATCCAACAAATTGGTAACAGCAGTAGGAAATGGACCCACAATTGAAACTGCATAAACTTCCCTGCAGTGAATAACCCATCCAATTATAATCTCTAAAGAATAAAACTTAATAGAAAAGAAAAATATTTAAAGATTAGAGAATGTCTAGAAACATACAATTCCGTAACAACTCTATAATCGCCTTGAGTAGAACAAGTGACACCAGACCACGGAGGCAGATCGCCATCACCACAAGGATCATCACCGACCCATGCGTACACTACTCTCCATCCAAGTGATGCTTTTATCTCATTCAAAGCCTTCACTGCAAAAGTCAATTCAATTTTGTTATATTTTCCTATAATTGAAAAAAGAAAAAGAAAAAAGGAGAGAGAGAGAGAGATCTGGTAAATAAAATCATTACCGTCGCGCTTCAGGGTTTTGGAGTGAGCCGAGTGAAGTAGAAGAGGGAAGATAAAGATCAGCAGAGTCAAATGCGACATACGCGCCATTTGATCTGTTTTCTTTTTTGGAAGATTGAGTTGAGATCGGAGTTCAGTAGTGATTGTGTGTATTTATTGATACATGGAAAGGAAGAAACAGCACTAATAATAATAATAACAATAATAATTGAGATTAATGAATGGTTTAATTGTTTCTTTTCTTCAGCTCAAGGCACAAAGCCTTTTAGCTTATTAGCTCTTCATTCTTTAGCAAACGCGGATTTGGGATTTGGAAATGGAAGCCTGCTTGGTCGTCTCGTCGGTGGGTTTATTTTTCCAGTATTTAATAATAAAATTATCAAGAGCATGGGTAGCAGTATTTACATTTATACATAATTTCAGATTTTGGACCGCAAACTCAATGGTTCAATCTTGAATTTTTTATTTTATTTTTTCCTTTTTCTTTAATAGTTTGTTTCACCGCTGTGAATCCAACCTTCATTCTTTTTTAATTAGTTTCACTTTATTATTATTAAATTAAGACAAAAGCTAATTTTTGAGTTTTAATTGAGTTGATTGTACACTGATTTTACTCTGCTATCAAGTTTATTTGGATTATTTTGTTTCAAACATGTTATTAATTATCTTATTTACATTTATAAAAGGTTAATAAACCACTACGTAATACAAAAAGATAATTATATTTTTATATTTTATTAACCGTGGACTCTAATGGTATTAATCTCGGAAACTCAAATACTATTTATTAATTGTTTGACTTATGACAAGTGACGTCACTCCTACAATATTTTCGGATTCTTTTCCTCTATATGGATATTATTTGATTTTGTATTTTTCCCTTTTGATATTTAAATGTGAAATTATGTTGGATTTATTTCATTTATAGGAGGAGTTTTAAATAAATTTGTTTGGTCCTCCTCGTATTATTTTCTTTTGTCTTTTTTGTGGGTTCTATTGAATCTTCCATTCGTACATCCAAAATAGCCAATGGAAGAGTCACTTCAATTTTGACCTAAAAATAATAGAACAATCATCAGATGGTGTAGATTCTCCCATAAACAGGAAGGAATGGATGAATGGGAAAATGACTCTACAAAACCTTAGTTAAACCCCCAATGCAAGAACTTCTCTTATTGCCCAACAGAAAGAAAACTGAGTCCCAAAACTCAAAAACCCATGAAAGTCATAAATAAGAGCTGATTGAAAACTTAAAAATCTATCTATGAGACCCAAACTTTGAAGAACAATATCAAACAAACCCCTAAATCTTTATTGCTTTAAAGGGTCAATTTTGAGGTCTTTCCATTAGGATCCGACTGAAATTGGGTTGAGATTTTTATTTTTATTTTTTGCTAATCTTTGCTTAAATTATAACAGTTTTTCTAGAGGAGTACTCTGTGTAATATATATATATATACTTACTTGCTTTAATTTACCGTTTGATTAAAGTGATAAAATTATTTTCTTGGAGGATAACTGTAACTATATATACCACTCTTATCACTTTAAAATTACTTTAATCTCACTATAGTTACATTATGAATAAGATTTGAGTTTTTCTTTTTGATATAGGATGACAATAAATTAGATACCTGCCTGTTAAAAAGTGCTTAAATTTGAATTCGTTTAAGAATTAAATATCTAAATCCATTTCAAATTTATTTTAAAAATTAAACTCTGCTAAATTAAAGAATTTCAGGGGCAAAATGATCATACGTGCAAAATAAATAAATAAGTGAACAAACGGAGGTCCAAACCAAAACTTTTAAAAATCTGGCGGTGGACTTTGTGGTCCTAATAAGGTAGGCCCAAATCCAATAGCTGTTTTTAGTTGGTGCTTAATTTATTATGCCCGAGTTAGATTAACAGGCTTAATATTAAGATTGAAAAAGGGTTTTCATTTATTTTATTTCTAAATCTTTAGAATTATTTTTAGAAAAACTATTTTTTTTTAAAAAATTGTTATTTTAACAATCAACAGCTCTTAATTAACTAATTAATTAATTAAGGTGTTATTGTGAGGTGAACCATACAAGCTAACTAAGCAAATGGAGTAATTTTGTAAATTAAGCATCAAATTGGCAATAATCACAGTGGTGCTGGTAATGCGTCATGGTAATAGCTTCACATTACCTAGAAAAGGTATTAAATTAACCCATCTCTTTCTTTTCACATTTATATAATTTCTTTTCCAAAAATTTAATATATATTAACCATCTCTTTCTTTTCAAAAAACTTTTAATAACTTGCAAAAAGAAAAAATGTGATTAACAAGTAATTAATATAAAAGGAAGGAGAGAATTAACAATTAAGAGAGAGGTAAAGGAATTAAAATAGCCTTAGTATTAATTAATTATATGAGTAGATTTTAACACGAAGCTAAAACTAATAAAGCTATACATGAATACAATTAATAATTGCAGACCCACAAACTATAAGACCATTTTGCCCTCAGAGCAATTGTTTTTCCCCTGATGAAAAACAGCTCCAAATTAATGAAACTCATGGGTTTCTCTTGAACATCAACCTCTTCCCCAATCAAAATTTAAAACCACCGCCTAGAAATGGTGAAATTTTGACAAATAAAACCCAACAATAACCATACTATTTCCGTGCTTGTTTTAGATTTTTTGATCCCTTTTACACTAAAAAATTCTCTACCCTTTCATGTCACACAGATGATAAAAGCTAAAGCTATTAGCTATAATCAAAAACAAGCATGGAAATAGCAATTTCTTAAGCATCTTGATCGCTTCTAGTACAATACAGTGACTGATTAATATCTAAGGAAGATTGATCCTTGTTGCAGCAGCAGCAGTTGTAGTTACTGTCCTTTCCATCCAACATTTGCTGAAGAAAGCATGACGTGAGGACAACATTTAAGAAAAAAGATTACCAAGAAATAAAGCAAGAAGCAAAAGAAAAACTGATAAGTTGGCCAAAACTTAAAGAAGGAGATGAAGAAGAAGAAGAAGGTACTATTGACACTGGTTAAATTTAAATACTAGGAGAAAGGGCAAGAAATTATAATGAGCACTTCTCTAATGATCAGTTGTGAAGAGGGTTAGGCCCAGACGGGACTAGTCTCTTGTCTACACCGTATCTTGGATCGATCTGATCATCACCCGGGGGCGATGGTGGTGGCGGGGCGATGAAACGGCGTTGTGGGTTCATTCTTTGGAACTGAATGCACAAAGAACGTGAAGTCTTGTGAGGGAAAGAAGCACAAGAAGGTGGTGATGGTAGTTTGCGGTTGATCAAAGAATGGTGGCGATTGTAGAAGCCGTGGTTTCTTGAAAAAGAATTAAGATGATGGTCATGATCATCAAGAAAAGTGGTAGCAGCAGCAGCAGTAGAAGTAGAAGTTGTAGGGTTAGGGCTTGGAAGTCTAGCAGCCATTGAAGGTGTTAGGAGTAGCAGCAGTATCAAGATTAAAGAAAAATAAATCTTCATGATGACAGAAGATTGGGAATTGAGAGAGCGATTGATTGTTGTTGAATAGAGGAAAAAAGAAAAAGGAGGGAAGATGGCGATGGAGATAGAAGAGAGAGAGAGAGAGAGAGAGTTTTAAATGCAAGGCAAGAGACCCATGAACTTTAATATAAGAAAAGGAAAATAAAAATTTAGGAAGAAGGAGTGAGTGGGCAATATATATAGAGATAGATAGATCAAAGCTGTGCATCATCAAATTAGTCACGAATATTTGTAGGTGTTAGAAATAAGAGATATGCAATTCTCTTTAATTGTTTGTAGGGACGTTAAAAGACATGTAATTAATTAAGATAGCAGAATATCAATATCAATGTACATCTTCTTCTTCTTCTTCTTCTTCTTTGATTCTATTTTTTATATTTCATCTTTTGCCTATTTCCACTCATTTTGGCATTATGATTAGAACTGCATCATTAATTAAGGATCCACTAAGAGGGAAAAATATCTGTCCATTTGTTGGTTTTTTTTCTTCTAGGAAACGTCTTTTCTTTAATTAAAAGTCCCATAAAAATTATCCTAATTATTTTAACTGCTATATTTTAAAATTATTTGGTTGGTTTTTAAATTTTTAATAATTACATTCTCTAGGTTTTTCATAAAAAAAATGTAACTAATTACTTGAGTCTTGAAATCCTTTGCATGGTGGAGTTAGGTTTAGTCATTAATATCTCGTTTATATTTAATTTTTTCAAAACAAATGTCACAGAAATGATTAATGTTGTTAACATTATATAGTTAATAACGAATTAAGAAATGTGGATATTTTTTAGTTAATGTTATTAATTTTTGTCACTATTTTTGTAAGATATTTTCATTAAATTTCATATAGAAACTAAAATTTTGAAGTGTGAAAATTAATTATATGTGTTAATAATTGATTTAAAGAACATATTGAATTACTAATCTAATACTAATTAAAAGAGAATTGTGGGACATAATTTGAAACAGACAAAAAAAATTTATTTATTTAGAATAAAGGAAGTAACTCTCAATATTAAACTGATAATTAATACCTTAGGTAGAAGATGAGATCCTTAAACCAAAATAACTTTTTATTTTATACTATTCACTGGAAAGCCAAATTTTTCATATTCCGTAGTTGGGGAAAAAGAATTCAACCGTTTTTTAAAAAATTTCATAATAAAGGGATGGTTTCATTCAAACGGCTTTTTCTATTTTTCTTTTCAAATTTTTTAATTTAACTGATTTGATAATTTTTTTATAATTTATTTATTCATTAGAGGAACAGGAGGCCACGAGCTATATAATTTATAGAAATAAAAAATAAAAATAAATAAAAATATAACATCAATATAACACTAATTAAATTGTATCAAACAATTCATATTTATTCAACTATAAGCTCTTATAATAAGCTAAATTAAAATAAATTATAATCTTAGAAAAAATGAAAAAAGTAGAGAAAATATATTTTTCATTTTACTTTTCTTGCTTGAATCTCTCCTAAACAAATTGAATTTTAATAAAAATCCTAAGAGATATTTGCCAATTTTATTGACTTCGGCCGTTGCTTTGGTTAGAAACAAAGCAAAAACAATTTGAGGGACTTTTTCTCTGTATAAAACATTTCTTTTATAAAAACGATTTCTTCTTTTTACACACAAAGTTAAAACATTTTTTGTATATATAAAAAGAACACTGAAGTCCTCTTCTTTTTCTACAATAGGACGTAATGCATGATATATTCATGAAAATATTTATTTCACAGAATATTCTTAAAACAAAATCTCTCTCTGAATCAATAATCATGGCATATCCATAATTACCCAAACCCAATTACCCGTTTTTAACATCTCAGCTTCTTCTTCTTCCTCTTCCTCCTTTAAGTTAATCTCTTTTATCGCCATGACATTCCCTTTAATTATCTTCTTCTTTTTTCTTCTAATCTCACCTTCTTTCTCCAAAGTCAAAATCTCCATAACTCCGACCACCGTCGCCAAATCCGGCGACACAGTCACGATCACCTGGTCAAACGTCGACTCACCCTCAAATCTCGATTGGGTCGGTCTCTATTCTCCTCCTAACTCACCGCATGATCACTTCATCGGTTACAAATTCCTTTCTTCATCACATAATTGGCAATCCGGGTCGGGATCCATTTCCCTGCCCATCACCAACCTCCGCTCCAACTACTCATTCAGGATCTTCCGTTGGACCGAATCCGAAATCAACCCGAAACGCCACGACCATGACCATAACCCACTCCCGGGCACAGCGCATTTGTTGGCGGAATCGGAGGAGGTTGGGTTCGAGTTGGGTAATGGGCCGGAGCAGATACATTTGGCGTTCACGGATATGGAAGACGAGATGAGGGTTATGTTTGTGGTGGGGGATAAAGAAGAGAGGGAAGTGAAATGGGGAGAGGCTGATGGAAAGTGGAGTCACGTGACGGTGGCACGTGTTGTGAGGTACGAGAGAGAGCATATGTGTGATGCTCCTGCCAATGGCAGTATTGGGTGGAGAGATCCTGGTTGGATTCATGATGCTGTTATGGATAAGTTGAAGAAAGGTGTTAGATATTATTATCAGGTAATCTGTCTTATTAATTTGGGTTTCAATTTTGATGACAATATAGCTGTTTAGTGCTTTTGTCGAGAATTATTTGTTTCACTTGATCGTAACTGCCTTCGATCAATTGTTATGCCACAATTATTCAACTAGGATTTGTACTTAGGTTAGGAACTCTAACTTTTAGCTGGTTCTTTGACTGCTAGTTAGCAGTTTATTTATGCTCTCTATTTATCTCTAGTGGAATGGAATTCCAATTGATTTTTGGTACTTATGGTCGTGGGATGCTACTGATAGTCATTGTTCATTCTTAAAATAAAAGTGCTTTAACAAGACATATCGGTGAGCATATCTTGTTTTTTTTTTTTGTCAGTTGCTACTATTAATTTTCATCATGGTTTTGTTGGTAAGCTACAGTTATACAAGACTTCTCTAGATAGGTTATTTCAATATGGGCATTTACATTGTAATTTGTGTGCACCCAATTGTTCCCTCTATTAGTTTATATTCATGTGAGGATGAGATCAACTTAATCCATTTCTTGCACCTGTGGCCTGTGGAAAATTTCCCTGCAGCAGTAAAGCTTACTTGTCCTCTATATAAGTAACATTTTGTTTAATTATAACAGGTTGGAAGTGACTCTAGAGGTTGGAGCTCAACTCAGAGCTTTGTGTCGCGGAATGGAGACTCAGACGAAGCAATCGCATTCCTGTTTGGGGATATGGGAACTGCAACACCATATGCTACCTTCCTTCGCACTCAAGATGAAAGCATAGCGACCATGAAATGGATCCTTCGTGACATAGAAGCTATTGGTGACAAGCCTGCTTTCATTTCACACATTGGAGATATCAGCTATGCAAGAGGCTACTCATGGTTGTGGGACCATTTTTTCACTCAAATTGAACCTGTTGCATCCAAAGTACCATACCACGTGTGCATTGGGAACCATGAGTATGATTGGCCTTTACAACCTTGGAAGCCAGATTGGTCCAATTCAATTTATGGGACTGATGGGGGTGGGGAATGCGGAGTTCCTTACAGCCTTAAATTTAACATGCCTGGAAACTCTTCTGAGTCTACTGGTTCCCATGCACCTGCTACTCGAAACCTATACTACTCATTTGATATGGGGGCCGTACATTTTGTATATATGTCAACTGAGACCAATTTCCTTCCTGGGAGCAACCAATATAACTTTCTAAAGCATGATCTAGAATCGGTTAACCGAAGCAAGACCCCTTTTGTGATTGTTCAAGGGCACAGACCGATGTATACTACAAGCCACGAAAACAGGGATGCTCCATTGAGGGACAAAATGCTTGAGCACCTGGAACCCTTGTTTGTGAAAAATAATGTGACCCTTGCATTGTGGGGTCATGTACATAGATATGAGAGGTTTTGTCCTGTGAATAACTTCACATGTGGAAGCACTTGGAAAGGATTTCCAATCCATGTCGTCATTGGGATGGCAGGACAAGATTGGCAGCCTATCTGGCAACCCAGAGTCGACCACCCAGATGATCCTATATTTCCACAACCTGAGCAGTCCATGTATCGTGGGGGTGAATTTGGATACACTAGATTGGTTGCCACAAAGAAGAAGCTGACATTTTCTTATGTTGGAAACCATGATGGAGAGGTGCATGATATGATGGAGATTTTGGCATCAGGTCAAGTTTACAGTGGGAATGCTGGTGTTAATGATGTTGCTGGAGCAAGGATTGAGGCAGCGGCAGACTCTAAATTCTCAATGTATGTCAAGGGTGCAAGTGTGTTGGTGCTGGGGGCTTTTATGGGGTACATTCTTGGGTTTATATCACATGCCAGGAAGCACAGTACTGCAAGAGGCAGCTGGAGTGCTGTGAAGACTGATGAAATTGAATCAATGTCATGAAAGTTTGGTAAAACCAACAGTTCGGATTATGCTTCCATGCGTTTTGAAAACCTGTTTGCCATGGGTGTGAAGGAGTTGAAATTTTAGGATGAAGCTCATGCTGTTAAGCGCTTCGGGCAAGCTTGGAAGCGGAAAGAAGTTAGGATTTTTGTTGTATTTTATTATGATTAAGTTTGTAAATATTATATTTTCCCGTTTTCTAGTGAATAAGAAGCATTGCAATGACTGTTTGGAAAGAAATAAAATGAAAGACAAAAAGAAAAAGGAAATTCCTTTATTAGTTTATAATACTGCTGGAAACATGTACAATTGATGCTTTCTTATCAGAAATTTCTGCTTACGAGCGGAAGAAGGGGCTTGCAGAACATTGCAATATTCTTGAATAGTTTTTCTTTGCTGCGGGCCTAAAAAATTCCACTCCTTTTAGTTTCTTGTTGTCTCATTCCTTCAGATGGCAATTCAGCTTGGAGATTACTTCTTCCAATGATCTGACACTTGATCCATGAATCAGTTTTCCTTAAAAGGAGTCGTGCCATTTCTAGTTTGAGCTCGATAAATTCTTATTATTTCATGTTCGAGTTTCTTCAAAATAATTTATGCATGCTTGGGTAGCGGAATTGCAGATTACACCACAGGACCGCCACTTCCATTGGCATCGTCATTAAAATATATAGAAACAATGTGAAGGAGGATTTTGTATTTCATTGACATTTTAAAATTAAGTAATCTAACTTTGCACAATCCTAAGTTCCAAGCAATAGACATATCACTATACAGAAACTGATATCGTACTGTCAATAATCATATGTTTTTCAACAATACTTTTTAAGGAAAAAAAGACAAAATCATCACTAGCGTGTATACACACGAGTGGTTTCCAGGTATCAACAAATCAAATTCGACAAAAGGGGGTTCATTGTTTGGTGATCTGGTGGCTTCGCAGTCTTACTTCCCAAGCAAATGTCGTGCACGCTGATTGGCACCTTTCACTCGAGAGTTCAGCTCATCCACATCATCACTGAGATGATCAAGGGCTTTGTTTTGCCTGCATTTTCCAGAGAAATTAGAGCATTAGAGAGTTGTACATTTTGATTTCTATTCTGTGCTTCTTAGCTTCCCTGCTAATTGATCTGATTTCTGCAGTGGTGGAAAAGGCAAAACCTGAGTGAAACCTTCTAGTCCTGCAATGGCAACTTATAAACTAACGGGACTTAGCTTTATTAACAAAATAACAGTTCATTTCTGGATTGTTATTCGGAAAAATTATTAAAAGAGAGGTGAAAAACGCCGTACAGTGCTGAAAAGGCCCCTGCTGCTTACGCATGGGATTGTTTTGGAGGGTCTTTTGGAAATATAACGCAAGCAAAGAATTGTTTTAAACACTTCAACTAATAAGCCAATATTTATGAAAATCTGATATCATTTTTGGAATTGATAAGAACATGACAACCGACCTTTCAATTTCACTTCCCATGTCAACAGCCATACCCTTCAAATCTCCCAGGATATTACTCAAGTCTGAAAGTGCATCATCTTGTTTTGCCTTCTCTAGCTGGAAATATGAAAAATGTACATTCAATACAATGTGATGAAATTCCTAAATCCCATTATCAGTTAATGACACAAACCTCAACTTTCTGTAGGGCACTTGTTGGTTCAGAAGGAGGCGTGGTAGGAGCTGAATGTCCTCGTTTACCTCCTAAACCCAGCTTTTCTCTTTGTTCTTTGTGGTTGTCACTTTTTTTGGATGGATTATCTGTACCAACGGAATACATCATAGAAAAGCATGATTGCAAGTCAAGATGATGCACTGTTATTTTTAGAAAGTGAAACAAGCCAATTCTGTTAGGACAAGAAAAAAAACCTGCTGCGACCACCGGCCCTGTTATTTGCCGATTCTTCTTAGGCTTCCAAGGCTTAGAGAAGATTCCCCCAAGATTGTTTAAAAGCTTTTCACCCTACAAATTAAGATTATCGGACACGATCTCTATCAATATAATTACTTCGTCAAGGCTGTTGAAAAGAATGCAGGAAGCAGTAAAAAGAAAATGTCATGCCAAGCACAATGCATAGAATTTAGAAGATAATTTTTAAAAGGATGAAAGAAATGCCACTGGATGGTATCTACTTTTGTGTTAATTATAACTGTTAAGAGAAAAAGAAAAAAGGAAGAAATTTGGGTATATTGATATCAGACTTGATTCCTTCTTTCCTGGATGCCCATGCCTAATGCTAATGCGTGAACAACTCTAGACCCATAACTTTTAGAAGCTAATCAGGATGCAAAAAGAAAAAAAAAAAGTATTTCTACCAAAATAAAAATGAGTTCCTTTCCATGTGCATTTATAAATCAAGAGAATGTGTTAAAGAAAGCAGAATGAAGGACATGGAGGGCATGGTCTCAGAGACTGCATAAGCTGGATTGCTTGTGCAGGCTTCTCATCACTGACCAAGAGTGAAAAGAAGCAATCTTTCCTGCAAAGCAGGAAAGGTCACTTCTACATTTCCCCTTCTCAGAAAGTAGCCGTTAGGCATATGCAAGTATCAGTATAAATTCTTCAATCAGTTGTAAATAAACTCAGAATTGTAAAATACTCATCACAGCTTATCAATACAAGTCAATACAAATTTCCACATGGTATCAGAGCTGGTTTAGCCAGTCATCACCTACCGAGCCACAAAAATCACAGTTCAATACTCAAAAACAATGGCTCATAATGAAACTACCAAAATCACCAATATTGTGCTGCAGGGCAGTCACAACTATTTCGAGTGGTCAAAATTCATTTTTATCGCCCTCAGTGCTAGAAAAAAAATTAGATTCATCACAGGTAGCAAACAAAAGCCAAAACCAGCAATTCCAGAAGCACCAACAGAAGAAGAATTAGAAAAACTAGAAGAGTGACAATCATCTGACCATTTGGTCATGTCCATGCTCACCAACACAATGGACAGTAAAATAGCTCGGCTATGTATCCTTATGGAGACATCAAGAGCAGTATGGGAAAAAATAAAGACCCTCTACTGCCATCAAAATAATTTTGCACATATATTCAAATTAAAGCAAGAACTGTCCCAGATTGCTTAAGGGGCCAAAAACTCAACCGTGTATTCGACAGAAATTCTAACCAGGTGGGAGGAGTTACAAAACTACCTCCCACCATCAAATGATTTGGAAGAACTACAGAGGAGAGCGGAGCAAGATCTCATTTACACATACCTGAGGAGTCTGGATTCAAGCTACGAGGGCTTGCGATCGCAGATCCTGCTCGCCCCTCAACTGCCATCGATCGAAGCCATAATAGCCTCGATTCAGCGTGAGGAAACAAGAAGGAACTCGATGAACGAGATTCTAGAGACCACCGACAACCGAGCCTACTCCACGCACGCGACCCGATCAGCGGAGGGAGAGTCGGCGCCATCGAGCGTTGTGACCAACTGCAGCGGTCACCGTGACGGGCTGGCACCTCCACCCTCAGCTGCGACCAGCACGGGGGTGGGAAGGCTCGGGAGCGTGAAAGAAAGGAGGCAGAAAAATTGGGGAGAAAGGGAAGAAAACCTTAGGCGAAGGGGTGTGGGTGTGGGGGCGTCATATGCTGAAAGTTATATGACGCCCCGACCCAAAACTCGACCCAGAAACGCTGGGCTCCACCAACCCGACTCAGAAGCCCGGTCCACCAGCTCGACCCGGCCCTACCCACTTTTTGATCCAGGCCCGCCCTTCTCATCTGGGCTCGGCCCAGGCCTGGCTCATATGTCCTCAACTGGGCCGGACCTAGGGTTAGCACAGGCCCATCTGCCTCAGGCCCATCTACCTCAGGCCCATCTGACCTCTTCACAGCAGGCCCGCCAGGCCCAAATTCAGGACATTGTGGCCCAACTGCAAACCTTGGCCCAACAACCCCACGAGTTTGGATTCTCTCAATCCGATGGGTTAGGTTCGGTTCAATCTAATTTTCAGTCACTTAAAAATAATACTGCATCTAATCAACATGACTGGATTATTGACTCAGGTGCTACTGATGACATGACTTGGAATCCTGCAAAATTATAAAAAATTTACCAGAGCAGAGATTCTCAGCATGTGACAGTGGCTAATGGAAATCAAGTTAAAATTCAGGATTATGGCACCTCAAACTTATTTAATTCATCTCTTTCGAATATTTTATTCTTACCGAATTTTAAATCTAACCTTTTATCTGTTGGTAAAATCACTCGTGATTTAAATTGTAAAGTTATTTTCTCACCATCCTCAGTGCTTTTTCAAGATCGAATTTCCGGGAAGACGATTGGTAAGGGACACCTAGAAAATGGCCTATACTGCCTTTCTGATCCTCCCCAGCAATGTCTAGTGTCCAAAACCCCCTAAGACATGCTTATGCATCGAAGATTAGGGCATCCCTCCGACCATGTTCTCAACAAATTATTTTGTTTTAACTTGGATTCTAGCCACTGTGATGTATGTAAATTTTCCAAACACACACGACTTCCTTTTTCGTTATCTTCAAGCATGTCTGAAAAACCTTTTGAATTAATACATTCCGATGTTTGGGGACTTGCCCCCGTTACCTCATATAATCATTTTTGATATTTTGTTACTTTTATTGATGATTATTCCCGCACTACATGACTCTATTTGTTAAAAGGCAAAAATGAAGTATTCTCACGATTTCAAGACTTTTACTACTTTATCAAAAACTAGTATAATGCACATATAAAAAATTTTCGCTCAGATAATGGTACGGAGTACATAAATTAAAATTTTTTCACATTTTTTAAACAACATGGCATTACTCACCAAACTACCTGTGTCAATACTCCCGAACAAAACGGTATCTCTGAGCGAAAGAATCACCATCTCCTCAATGTCACCCGTACTCTCCTATTTCAACATAATGTTCCCTCCATCTTTTGGTCGAATGCCCTCCTAACCGCTACCTATCTTATTAATAGACTTCCCTCAGTCACCTTAAATCATATGAGTCCCTTGGAAATTCTCAAAGGTCAGAAAATTGATTTAGGTCACTTTCGGGTCTTTGGGTGCGTGTGCTATGTGTATGTCACTCGCCACCACAAACTAGACAAGTGCTCGGTTAAAACTTTTTTCCTCGGATATGCCTCCACCCAAAAAGGGTACAAGTGTTATGATCCGTTGACTCACAAGACCTATGTCTCTCGGGATGTCACCTTCCTCGAGAATGAGTCCTACTATACCAACCCTACCGGTGCTGAATTTAATTCTCTTTTTCCGCTTAACTCTGATATTTCTCTTAGCAGCTTTGATCACAGTCCACTCCCAGAACAACCACCTGACATCTCAAGGCTAATTCCTTCAGGGGGAGATAACCACTCACAAGAACAAGAAGCTTCATTTCACGAAGTCTCAGAGGAAGCAACTGCCTTGAGACGTTCTAGTCGACAAACCAGACCACCTGTGAAATTTAGAGACTATGTGTCTCATACGGTGACGTATCCCATTCAGAATTTTATTTCATATAATGTTGTATCTAACTAATATCGCAATTACCTATGTCAGCTCTCCAATCATTCCGAACCTACAAACTTCTACGAAGCCAATTCCGACCCTAAATGGTGTAAGGCTATGGAAGAAGAACTTCTAGCCCTTGAAAAGAATGACACATGGAGTATTGTTTCTCTTCCACCAAATAAAAAACCAGTGGGATGTAAATAGGTATACAAGATCAAATACAATAGTGATGGAACTATTAACAGATACAAAGCCAGACTCGTAGCCCGAGGCTTCACTCAAACTTACGGAGTCGATTATCAAGAGACCTTCGCTCCAGTGGCCAAGATGAACACGGTTAAGATCCTACTCTCAGTAGCAATCAATCAAGGTTGGAATCTATTCCAAATGGATGTCAAGAACGCCTTCCTTCAAGGAAATTTAGCAGAAGAAGTTTACATGGCCATTCCTCCCGGGTATAAGACAAACTCAGACTCATCCTTGGTATGTAAGCTTAAGAAAGCAATCTATGGCCTGAAACAATCTCCAAGGGCATGGTATGCTAAACTCAACTGTTTTCTATTAAGTATTAATTTCAATAAGTGTGATTCTGATTCTTCCATGTTCGTTAGACACACCCGCGCACACACCATTATTCTTTTGGTATATGTTGATGACATCATAATAACCGGGAATGATAATCAAAAGATAGAAAATGTCAAACAACGTCTAAAAAGGGAATTTGACATTAAAGATCTAGGTCAGTTATCATACTTTTTAGGCATAGAAATAGCAAAATCCAGCAAAAGTCTATTCCTATCCCAAAGAAAATATACCCTTGATCTATTAAAGGAAACTGGCAAGATAGGAGCCAAACCTGTTCTCTCTCCAATGGAAACTAAAACTAAACTCAATTTAGAAAACAGAGATCCTTTGACCAACATAGGGCACTATCAGCGTTTAGTAGGGAAATTAATTTATTTAACTGTCACTAGACCTGACATTTCTTTTGCAGTTAGTGTGATAAGTCAGTTTATGCATGCTCCTCGTACCAGTCACCTTGAAGCAATTGATCGGATCCTCAGATATCTTAAGGGAACACCCGGACAGGGAATCTGGATGAAGAAAAATAGCTCCACTAATGCAGTCGGTTTCTCGGATGCGGATTGGGCTGGAAGTTGTGATAGAAAGTCAACCACTGGATTCTGTATATTCGTCGGGGGAAACTTGGTGACATGGAAAAGCAAAAAACAGAGCGTAGTTGCTAGACCAAGCGCCGAAGCAGAATATCGTGCGATGGCATCCACGGCTAGCGAACTCATTTGGGTAAAGCAAGTACTCAAGGACATGAAAGTAGAAACGATGGAGCCTATGAAAATATTTTGTGACAATCAAGGTGCTCGGCACATAGCATCAAACCCAGTGTTTCATGAAAGGACCAAGCACATCGAAGTCGACTGTCATTTCATCCGAGAAAAGGTTCAAAAAGGAGAAATTGAAACTCCCTACATCAAGAGTCAAGATCAATTGGCAGACATATTTACAAAGGCCCTTGACAAGCAGAGTCATCGGTCTATTCTCAGCAAGATGGGTTCAATAAACCTATATGAACCCAACTTGAGGGGGAGTGTTAAAGAAAGCAGAATGAAGAACATAGAGGGCATGGTCTCAGAGACTGCACAAGCTGGATTGCTTGTGTAGGCTTCTCATCGCTGACCAAGAGTGAAAGGGAGCAACCTTTCCTGCAAAGCAAGAAAGGTCACTTCTACCTTTCCCCTTCTCAGAAAGTAGCCGTTAAGCATATGCAAGTATCAGTATAAATTCTTCAATCAGTTGTAAATCAACTCAGAATTATAAAATACTCATCACAGCTTATCAATACAAGTCAATACAAATTTCCACATAATGCAAGCAATCAAATTAGCAGACTGATGCCAACTTAAGTGTTTCTTCGACATGTGATATCTCTTATACTGCAGCGGAAACAAAGTAATATTAGTATTTGCATAAGTGGCTATGGTCATAACTTAGATGTAGAATCGCAAACATGTGTATCTCCTTAGCATGCTTTAATTGCTTGTGAACTCATGAATAAAATCATTTTGTGAGGCTGCCGAACTCAATCTAAACAGAAGGTCTTATACAAGTATTGGCGATAGAATAATATTGCTCAGGTCTCATGATACATGTTCATTTGCTCTTCCTCGCAGATTTTTATGAGTACTGTTCCTAAAACTGTAAGAGCAGATTTAATATAATTTACCACGCACGTCTCGGAAACCAACATTCATAACTTCATCATTTTTATCATTTCACCACCGTTTTCCAGGGCATTTATCAGCTTTCCGAATTGACTACTGGCTTTCCTTCTGGTGAACATAAAATTGTA
This sequence comes from Ricinus communis, assembly GCF_019578655.1. NCBI lineage: Eukaryota > Viridiplantae > Streptophyta > Magnoliopsida > Malpighiales > Euphorbiaceae > Ricinus > Ricinus communis. The sequence goes on along the minus strand of NC_063256.1, from coordinate 3,574,079 downwards.
GTAAGAGTTCACAACTATACAATGAGCTTACCTTGCTCAGATCCTTCTCCATATCGACAGCCATATTGTGAGTCCTCGTGATTTGCTCACCTTGGGCATGCAACGTATCAAGAGTTTTTGTAGCATCTTGTTTGATATCTTCAGCAATTCTTAGGCAATTATTAACAGTACTCGTAGTCTCCTCAGCTTTGTATTTGGCATAATTCTCCAGCTCCTGAACACTTTGGTTCTCTAGTCCTCCCGACTCGCGGAAGCCATTCTTGTATCTGTCTGTTGCATCATCATCAAAATCCTTACCTGGGATATTAAGCGCAGGTTCAGAATTAGCTCGTTTTGCAGACTGATGTGTTTGCTTGGCATTGGATTCATCATTTGCTTTATTTGCAGGCGACCTCAAGAATCCGAACATTTCGTTTGTAAGGAAAGATTGCCCGCATGAAATATATCTATGGCTTGGCAGGAAAGTCCGAAACTACCTAAACATAAACAATGTCAATTAGTGTCTATGTTCACATACATGTTCATGATCTCGACAAAAAATCTGGCAATGACATTATTGAAACTTGAAACAGAGACAACTAAAATGAACCCCGGAGTTAATGAACAATAAATTTCATCTTATATCAATGAAAAAATGAGATGATAAAACCAATACAAACCCTTAGAAAGGCTAGTTAACAGGTAACAGAAACCCAGAAAATTAAGTTTTGCGTAAAAAGAGTAGAAATGCAACATTAAGTAATTACAATCATGAACAAGATGTAGTAATCAACCAAAATTGACAGAGAATTCAGATGAAGAAGAAAAGGGGTACCTAAAAATGTTTTAGGAAGTAATGAAAAGTGGAAGAAAAGAAGGTTTTGACGTTAAACAAAGAAAAACAAGGAGAAGGATAGAAGATTGGTTTGTTAGAGAAACTTGATGATAAATAAGAGCAAAAATAGGAAAGGCCTGTTTGAATATATCAACCAGATGGTAGGCCATGCGAAAAAGGAGAAGAGACACGATTTGCAATTCTCAATTCTTGCATCAAATGCAACTCTCTACTCCACCACTGAATTTCCCTCTCTACACACAATTAGACACATTTTGTTTTATTGGTTCTGATTCTTTTGGTTGTTGGGCCAACCGTCCATATTACTTTTATCCGGTCCAAGTATATATTATTTTTAAACATTAAATTTTATAAATTACTCACAAATATTTATTAATTTTAAATAATTAAATATTTAATTTTATGGTTGAAAATGTTAATATTTAAAATATTATCCGATGTCTTTATCTAATTATATTTTCTCTTGCTTGATGATTCTTTTGTATAAAAAGAAGGTAGGAAGACTTTTATTTGGCGATGAGAGTTCAATACTCTTCCTTCATTTTGCAGTTTAAAACCGGGAATGGCTTTCAGTCTCCATCTCCCCTCCCACTCTGTTACCATCTCTAAAAAAATCCTTATATATTTATTTTTATTTTGATTAAAGATTGAAACACTCAATTAGATTTTTATGAAGTATATATAAATTTTTTTAATAAAAATAAAAATAAAAAATTTAAACAATTGATAATGAATTTAGTTGAAAAATAAAAATCTCATAAAGACATTCCCACTTGGAAAACACATATTCCGCTTCAAAACTAATAATAGCAAATTTCCAGCTTCAGTTTTCTTCCCAGCTAAAAGTTACATAAATATAAATGGTCCTTGCAAGTTGCATATAGTTGTCCCTGAAAGTGGCCATTATAAACAACCAGCAAGATATTTGTTTTTTCTTTTTATTCCTTTTAATAACGTATTCTCCAATTTTTAAGCTATCCACTAAATTCTAATTTGTATCGTAGCAGTATCAAAATACTTTGATTCCAGGATAAATTATTCAAAATTATGAAGTGATATTATATTAAACTTTTTAAATTCATAATAATATTAAATCTATGATATTGTAGACATTCCCACTTAAAAAATAAACCAAATTCAGGAAATGCGAGGGAATTTATTGTAGTTCATATGAGTAGGTAGTGGCATACAAGAAGGAGAAGATGGAGATGATCAAGTTCTTAATTATGAATATAGATTAAATTCAATAGACAGGGGAAAACGACAAATTTAAAATTTCCCTCGTTTTGAATATGAAGCTTTGAATGATCGAAGAAGAGAAGCTTGCACCAAACAACAAGATAAGGAGACAAATTCACCCGCACTCTCTTTCATTCACTCTTTCTTTTCTTTCACACTTCCTCTCACTATATCTTCCTCCACTTTCAAATCCAATTACATACACAAATTCAAGAAACAATGGCTAATTTACCATTTCCTACAGCTAAATCAAATTCCAGATTCAGTTCAACCTTCATCGATTTCAATTACGGAACCGCTCATTCAAAGCTTTTCTTTATTAGATCACCCCAACGTTTCAGTCGTTCAAGAACTAGAACTCTTTCTGTCAAGAACATTGCCAGTGATCAAAGGCAGCAGGACTTGCAAGAACACATCACTCAAGGAGGTTCAACCCATTACTCAGAATTCTTTCTTCAACTTCTACTCGACAGCCATTTTCTTCTTCTTTGTCATTCGTATGGCTAATCAAGCTGTTCTTGCTTGCTTGCAGATTCTTTGGCTTCATTCATTCCCGATTCAGCCTCTATTGCTTCGAGCATCAAGTACCACGCTGAATTCACACCATCTTTCTCTCCTGAACACTTTGAGCTCCCCAAGGCATTTGTTGCAACTGCAGAAAGTGTACGCGATTCGCTTATTATAAATTGGAATGCTACGTATGACTACTATGCAAAGATCCATGTGAAGCAGGCATATTATCTGTCAATGGAATTTCTACAGGTTAGTTAGGATCCTTATGGAACTTGGTTGTTACAAGCAATAATCAGTAAGATTTTTCTTTCTTGGTATTTCAAGTATTTGAAGAGGAATGTGACTCTCAGGGTTTGAAATCCACGACCACTTGATTACTGAAGTAAACCAATACATATTCCTTTTTTTGTTAGTTACTATTGTTTTGATATTATTGCAGGGAAGAGCATTGCTAAATGCAATTGGTAACTTGGAGCTATCTGGGGCTTATGCAGAGGCTTTGAAAAAGCTGGGTCACAATTTAGAGGATGTAGCTAGACAGGTCAGACCATTTGCTGATCATCTGCTAGGGAATTAGTTGACATTCTTCCAAATAATGCCTTCTAATTCAGAATACTAATTCTTGTGATTCTGGCATTTGGTTTTACATTCATTAATCAAAGTTGCGCATATTGTTGTTGGAGATAGAGAAGAGACGTCACACAAAAATTAAACATGATAGAGTAACAGGCATTTGAATTCAGCAAATTAAAACACAAGATATAGGTTTTTCTTTTCTTTTTCTTTTTCATCTTGAACACAAACATATCTCTTCAAACTCCGGTCCAACTCTCTCTCTCCCCTTCTCCCTTTTTTGTTTGTTTCTGCACATATTTTGCTTCTCTAGTTACTGCCTTTTAAGGAGAGAAAATGTACTGTTACAGCAGCCTTTTTTTAACAGCTACAAAATTCGAAACTTAGACAGTATATTAACTTCAAATTCAAATTCAAAATTGCATCAATTCCAACTATGTGTTTATAGCAGTTTCTAATCTATCAGATAAACATGGCAGGAGCCAGATGCTGCACTTGGTAATGGAGGCCTAGGGAGGCTTGCTTCCTGCTTTCTTGATTCCTTGGCAACACTAAATTACCCTGCATGGGGATATGGACTTAGATACAAATATGGTTTGTTCAAACAGCTTATAACAAAAGACGGTCAGGAGGAAGTTGCAGAAAGTTGGCTTGAGGTACATCTTAATTATGCATCATTTCCATCTAATTTTGTTGAACTTATCTCTGACTTCAACACAATTATCAATTCTCAATTTGTATCAGCAAAATCACTCGTCCTAATTGGGAATGCACTGTTTTTCTTTTTCAGTATTATTGGCATTTAATAGAATTTTAGCTAATTTTAATTGACAACATAATAGTTTTCCTTTACAATCTAGTTATACAATTGGAAATAGCTGTAGAATTTTATATTTACTTGGTTAATACATCACACGATTAGCTAAAATCTCTATAGAAGTTTATCAAGAACTATCTTATTATAACAAAATAATGCTCAAGGTGAAATTGCAGATTCAGTGATTAGTGCTTCTATCTACACAAAAAATTTTACATTTTACTACCTCATTAGATTCTTTGTTCGACACGAATTTTCAAGTGAACTGCATTGTTGCACGATTTCTATGAAATGTTGACTGATTGAACGTTTCCTGGTAGATGGGTAATCCCTGGGAAATTGTAAGAAATGATTCTTTGTTCGACACGAATTTTCAAGTGAACTGCATTGTTGCACGATTTCTATGAAATGTTGACTGATTGAACGTTTCCTGGTAGATGGGTAATCCCTGGGAAATTGTAAGAAATGATGTCTCATATCCTGTGAAATTCTATGGTAAAGTCATCTTAAAGCCAGATGGAAGTAAAGAATGGATCGGAGGAGAAAACATATTGGCAGTTGCCTATGATGTCCCAATTCCAGGGTACAAAACTAAGACTACAATAAACCTTCGGTTATGGTCCACCAAAGTTTCACCACAAGAATTTGATCTTAGTGCTTTTAATACTGGAGATCATGCCAAAGCATATGCAGCCGTAAAGAATTCTGAGAAGGTTTGCGAATTCTCTTCTGTTCTTTTCCTACCTTGGGCTCTAAGTGGGTCAGTCTAGCAACCTGGATAAGATTCCAGTACTTCTGAACCAAAGCTTATTGCCAATAGAAAAAAAAATTGTTAATCTTGCATGTATAAAGACTAATAAACGGTGGCTTTCTTCTTTCATGATGTTATGTTGTGATCAGATTTGCTACATATTATACCCTGGAGATGAATCAATAGAGGGCAAGACTCTTCGATTGAAGCAACAATATACTCTATGCTCTGCATCTCTACAAGATATAATTGCTCACTTTGAGAGAAGATCAGGGGAAGCTGTGAAATGGGAAAATTTTCCTGATAAGGTTGCAGTACAGATGAATGATACTCACCCAACTCTTTGCATACCAGAACTAATCAGAATCTTGATGGATGTCAAAGGTTTGAGTTGGGACAAAGCTTGGAATATTACTCGAAGGTACTTTTATGGATATTGAAACATATGATAATATGTTGGTCGTTTAGATGCAGGAGCTGATATTCTTTATGCTGCTTCTTTGATTTTATGCTAGAACTGTCGCATACACAAATCACACAGTTCTACCTGAGGCTCTGGAGAAATGGAGTTTGGACTTACTTCAGGAATTGCTTCCTCGACACATAGAGATCATTAAGATGATTGATGAAGAGGTGAGATTGGACACCATTTTGGCAATATTCTCAAACTGAATCTGTCTTTTAACTCCTGACAACTTATGTAGGCATTTTTATGCTCATTCTTAGATGATATCCTTTCTGGTTTGATAATTCGAAGTTAATATCTCAAATTGTAATTCTTAACCAGTTGATTCATACCATAATTGCGGAGTATGGCATGGAGGATCTTGACTTGTTGGAGCAAAAGCTGAAGGAAATGCGAATTCTTGATAATGTTGAGTTGCCAGAGTCAGTTGTACAATTGCTAGTTAAATCGGATAAAAGTTTTGCTGTTGAATCTGTAATTGAGGATATTGAAGTTGAAGATTCTGAACAAGAAACTAAATCAACTGCCGAAGATAAACATACGGAAGGGAAGAAAGATGAGGAGGAGGAGGAGGAGGAGGAAGAAGAAGAAGAGGAAGAGGAAGGGGAGGAGAAAAATGAAGTGACATTTAAGGTAGATCCAGCACAACCAAAGTTTGTTAGAATGGCGAACCTATGTGTTGTTGGTGGAAATACAGTAAATGGGGTTGCTGAGATTCACAGTGAAATAGTGAAAAATGAAGTTTTTAATGATTTTTATAAGGTAAATGACTAATATAATGTCATTATTGTATTATTATTTTTTCTAGTGAAATTTTGTTTCAAGGAATTTTAACATGTGTAGCCTTTTCTGCAGTTGTGGCCTGAGAAATTTCAGAACAAAACAAATGGAGTCACACCAAGAAGATGGATTCGCTTTTGCAATCCAGACCTCAGTAAAATCTTAACCAAATGGATTGGAACAGATGATTGGGTCCTAAACACTGAGAAACTCATGGCACTTAAACAGGTTAAAAGAAAAAAGAAATGAACAGTGTTATATAATAGCTTAGATATATTTAGATGCACTCAAATAAATTCTTTCCATCTCATCATTGCGGTTATCAATTTTTCGCAATTCAAATATTTAACAGACTATATGGGTTTTCCACAGTTTGCAGATAATGTGGATCTCCAAACTGAATGGAGGGAAGCAAAAAGAAAGAACAAGATGAAGGTTGCAGCTTTCCTTAAGGAAAAAACTGGATATACTGTTAATCCAGATGTATTGTTTGATGTTCAGGTTAATGATCTCTGCATATCATCTCTTCAATCTGTTCCTTTTGCAAGTAATTTCTGAATAGATTTTGGTCTTTCTATGCAATATGCATATTGTAATAATGTTAACTTCCAAGTTATTACTAGGCAGAGCCATTCTGTCTGGGATGATCCTGAATATCTAGTGCTTATTTTTTTTGTGAACCATCTTCATGTTCTTCGCCTGAGAAGAATAATCAATCAAAAATCCTGTTCCTTTTTCAGATAAAGCGCATCCATGAATACAAGAGGCAGCTGTTAAATATATTGGGAATTGTTTACCGATATAAGCAGATGAAAGAAATGAGTGCTGAGGAAAGAAAAGAAAGGTATGTTCCTCGAGTGTGTATATTTGGAGGCAAAGCATTTGCAACATATGTCCAAGCCAAGAGGATCGTGAAATTTATTACTGATGTTGGAGCTATTGTTAACCATGATCCAGAGATAGGTGATCTTTTGAAGGTACTTTTATTGACCATCAATTAAATCATAATCCAATCGGCTGAAAAAACCTTCATCTTTTTCAGGGTGTATAATCCTGTTTATTTCTTTTGGTCAATTATAGGTTGTCTTTGTTCCTGATTACAATGTCAGTGTTGCAGAAGTATTAATTCCTGGAAGTGAGCTTTCTCAGCATATCAGGTTCTAATTTACTACAAAACTATTCCGCTTTCTTCTTTTCCTCAAAACTGCTAGACAAGTTTCCATCTTTTGAGTAGTATAAGTGGGATACGAGCCTACCATTCAGTAAGAACTTACTATTAATTGCCTTAGCTTAATGTTGCAGGCATGCAGTACTGGAAAGGTTGAGCTTACTTTATTAGTTGAAATACTAATTTCATTTTTATTTAAAAACCGATTCTCTATATTTCTTGGTGGTATTATCAAATTCCGTAGTACTGCTGGAATGGAGGCTAGTGGAACGAGCAATATGAAGTTTGCAATGAATGGCTGCCTGCTTATTGGAACCTTAGATGGTGCAAATGTTGAAATAAGAGAAGAAGTTGGAGAAGAGAATTTTTTCCTGTTTGGTGCAAGGGCCCATGAAATTGCTGGCCTAAGGAAGGAAAGAGCAGAGGGAAAGGTATAGTACAACTCGTATGTTTCTTTCCACGTACTTAGCAAATAAGTTAAAACGCATAAGAGTCCGCAGGCTCATACCTGCACATTAAGTGGTTTCATATTCTCTGCAGTTTGTGGCTGACCCACGATTTGAAGAGGTGAAGGCATTTGTTAGAAGTGGTGTTTTTGGTTCCTATAACTATGACGAACTCATGGGATCTTTGGAAGGAAATGAAGGTTATGGCAGAGCTGACTATTTCCTTGTTGGCAAAGACTTCCCTAGTTATTTGGAATGCCAAGAGAAGGTTGACGAGGCTTATCGAGATCAGAAAGTGAGTAATGTCTAGGTTTCCTTTCCTCTTTTTTACATATATTGTGAGTTCAGTGTTCGAATGCTTGCCAGAGGTACCTAATGCTGTTATTCATATTGGAGCAGAAATGGACAAGAATGTCGATTTTGAATACGGCAGGATCATTCAAGTTCAGCAGTGACCGAACAATTCGTGAATATGCAAAAGACATATGGAGGATTGATCCTGTTCTATTACCTTAAATTGGTATATGCCAGATGGGAGAGGTGCAAACTCTTATTTCCCATTGTCAGTGTAATATCTCAGACTATAGGAATTTTTGGGATTGGAGATGCAGTTAGGCTTTCCAAGCTCTGAAAAGAGTAGTGTATGACAGTAGAAACTAGTAACTGAAACCATTTGTGCTAAGAAAGTACAACCTTGAATCTCGCTGCTCACGAGAGTCGAGTTTTACTTGATGACTCTTGCACAGGACATTATTGAAAATCCAAAGAAAAGAGCTTCTCATTTTTCCTTTCCCCCCCTTTTTAAGCTATATGAAATTTTTTATACGAAAAGAATAAAATACAAAGCGTATTAAAAGTAGTTCGGCCACAGAAATCAGTATCTCTCTATTTTATTTTTTAAAAAATTAATATTATATTTGATTAAAATTTATTAATAAATTTATCTTATTTAAAAAAATTAAAAAAAATAAAATAAAAATAATAAAATTAAAAAAGATATTTTGATAATAAAAAATATATTATCAAATTGATGTAAAATTATTTAGAAATTTTACCAATTTTGATAGAATCTAATTTAGGTATAATCAATTCTATACATAATTATATAAAATTTTAAATTAACTTTCATTCCATTCAAAACAAATAAATTTTACATTTGTAAATAACTTTTATAGATTTAAACAAAATATAGTATAAATATTTATATATTTTTAATAAAATATTTTTCTCGTTAGTGAAAGGAAAATTCACAATACGTAAAGGTAAATATCATTTTAGTAAATAACTAAAATGTTTCATAGTATGAAATATTAGTAACTAATATTAAATATAATTAAGGATTAAATTGTAAGATATTATTTTTTCGTTACTTCATACTCCACTAAACGAAATAATATATTCTATTAATAATATTATAAAGAATAATGAATAATTATTTTTTAAACAAAAATAAAGTTTTGTCTGCTCTCAACCATCAATTGCTTGATGTACGTTAAAAAGGATACTGATTTGATTTAATGTAATGAAAATATTGAACTTTAGTATCCTTTTCACCACAAATTAACTGTCACTTAAAAAGAGACCCTATTACTTATTTTAACATACTAAACCTTTTACCAATATTAAGCACATTGATTTTGGTTCTCAAATCTTTCAGCTGCCAAAGAAAAGGTACCAATCAATCCCGGTTTTCCTCGGTAGAAACATAATTAAATAGCGAACTTAGCAAACAAAGGAGATTTATTTTTCCCTTTAATAAGAATTTTACTTTTTATTTAAAGAATATTAATTACTTGATGTTAACACAAAGGGGTCGATCAATTTGTTGAAATAGAATAGTTTATGATGGAGACTGAAGTGAATTGATTGGTTAGACATACTCAATAATTACAATCAAACAATAAACAGTATTTAAAAAAGAAGACTTCTTTTACAAAAGGAAAAAACTAGAGTTTTTGGGTACATATGATAATGATATATTGCATACATCTCTACCATTGAACAGTTAATGGGGGGATCTCCACCTTTATAGTTATTCTTCTTCTTCTTTTTTTTTCTTTTTTTTTTTTTTTCAGGAATTGAAAATTTGAGTTATACCCATTTTGAATTGAAACAAGCCTAACATTCCATTGAGAAACTTTTATATAATACTTTGGAATAGATCTTTTTCAAAAGGGTTGCTGTCAGTATCATCTTCTCAAATGTCACATTGACATGAATATATAACTCACCTACAGCCTAGAGTCTCTACACCAAACCCAAAAAGAGTTGTAACCAGGCAGTGCAACAAATACAACTTCTTCCCTTCTTTTTTTTTTTTTTTTCTTTTCCTTTAAAGAGATAATAAGTGAGATTGGTCTAACTTTAATTATTTTGCTTAATTATTTGATGTTAGATGGATTAAACATCTCTCTTTCTCTCTCTCTTTTCTCTTCAAAGTTAGGTATGAATCCATTTGTTTCCCCCTATAGGCCAAGCATGGAGAAAGTGAAGTCAATGATAAAAGTATAATATAATGATTGAATCCCTCTTTCTCATACACTTTCTCAATTTCAGGCTTTGGACAGCCCCAAATTACAATAGCTTTGTATATTACCTAAAATTTAGGGGAGGGGAGGGGAGGGGAGGGGGCTGAATTTTACATGTAAACTGATAAAGGCACTATAAAAATAAAACTAAAACCTTATAAGGTTAAGGAGAACCGAATTAATTATTTTATATTTAAAATATAGAAAAATATTGTATTAAGAGTTAAACTAGGATCATTCACCCCCGCTCCATCATTGGTTCTCATGATCTCTCAAACTACATTGTTGCCCTATTTATTAAGTTGTTGGAGATCTCTTGAGAAAACAATTATCTCATACACAGTAAAATATATGTTCAGCAAAATTTTATATAAAAATAATCTTCACAGTGATAAAAAATTTCAATCTCAATTTATATTAGTTATAAATAGAAATAAACTCTTTATTATTATAAAATATTAATTTTTAAATTTTATTTTAAAAAAATATTCTTCTATATAGTAATATTTATATGTATAATTTCAAAAGATATATATATTATGCTATATTTTATTTTATTATATTATTATTTTATCTTATTAATTTTATTTGTATAATATGAAAAATATAAATATATTTTATTTTTTATTTTTTATTTTTATAATTTTACAACAATATTAAATATTAAATTTAGAAAAAAAATATGATTACTCAAATCTTTATTAAGTTATGACATATTCATAGTTATAAATTCTATTTGGTCCGAAGTATATGACTATAAAGAGATTTTACTGTATATTTTATTAGAAGGATAAGTATGTAAACATACCATATGGTTTCACTGATTTATAACTTTTAGTATATAAATTTTTTTAGACAAAGAGAGACACGTGGTTACAAATTGTGATAAAAGATATATCTTTAAAAATCTCGATTTGTAAAATTTCAACCACATTCACTCTGATCAGCTATTATTATTGTATTTCTCATGTTTAATAATATAGATTTAGAACTTAATAGCTCAAACCATTATTGTTTGACTGTTAAATAGATCTTATATGATAAATGATTTATTAAATCGTAATTTAACGATTAAATATTAAAATTAGGAGTAGTTAAGCTCAAAACTCACGTAATCAAATATAGACAATATAATAATGATGATCAATTAAAGTGAAAATGATTAAATCATTATAAATTTAAACTTTTAACGTTGTAATTAAATGTCGTAAATCAATAAAACCATATCTTACTTTTTTTTTGTACTTATTTCTTTATTAAATTTCACAATTTTATTTTATTTTTTTTAAGACAATATTAATGTGTTTCAGTTACAAATTTACACTCTAACTAAAGATTTCTAATCAATCCGCACAAAATGGAGAGACCCACAAAGTACACTTAAAACAGAAGAAGCTTAGTTAGACTGGACATTAACTAGTTAACCTAGGGAAACTCTTGCACATATAGAATGCTAGAAGCACTTTCTTTGAACTAGTGGAAGTTGCATATGCCAATAGGAACTTATCCCTTTTGCCAAAAAAAGGTTATAAACCTTTTATTTCTTGCTTTTTTTTGCTTTTTTCCTCTCTCTCTCTTTAATGGAGTGTGGTCCTTCTCAATAGCCACAGCCATATAGGTATATATCAGAAAGCATTTGATATTTGTTATTACTATATAATCCAAAGCTAAAAGTTGAGGGAAAGGTACAATTACAGAGTCATTTGCAAAATAAGCAACAGATTAGGTTCATGCATATATGGTAAAGTGTTTTACCTCAAAATCCTTCACCCTTATTAGTGCGAGTAGTTGAGATTCTATAATACATCGAATTACAAAAGATAATGTATTTTTTTATTAGAAATAAAAAAGTATTTTGGTAAATTAAATTTGCAATCCAAATTATTGTGCATGTCACTTTCATCTAGGGCTTCTTCAAGGGAATGTAACATGGTGTTTCTCAAGCATAATTGCCTTGTTTCCACTAAATTTATTTATGCAATGATAATAATTTATTCTAGGTAATAGGAGATCATTATATTTTTATAATATTCCATCATCCCCCATTTATTTTGTATTATAATTAGTTTCAATATTTTTATTTTTAATATTAGATGCGTCGGTGAAAAATTTATATTCGTTAAATTTATTTTCAATCCGTCTTTGTAATTAGATTTATTATTTTAATTATTATTCAATGAGTTTTGAGTATATGATATATAAAAATTTAAATATATCTATATTTTCTGAAAGTGGCCACCGTATTGACATACAGGCAGGCATCTATAAGACCAACAGAATTAGGGTTGTAATGCTTGTCAATTCAACGAAAAGTGAAATCAAACTAAATTGGAAAATATTTGCAATCATTTCTTTTATAAATAGGAAAAAAAAAAGAAATTAATTCGGATTCCAGTTTACCCGAAAAGCAATTCCATTTCTAATATCTTTTTTTTTTCTTTCTTAGAAAAAGATGCTCCAATAGTATTATATATTTGTTCCATTGGCAATAAAAACATGAATATTCTCCTTTTTCTAAAAAAAAAGAGAAATTCTGGAGCTGCATTTATGATACGAATTGCAGCTCAGTTTTAGCTTGCAATTGAATGATTGTTATTGTTTTCCCTTTTTGAGAGGACCAATGAAATGAATTCACCGATTGTGTTGGTCAATTCTTGAATACTGACTGGCCTGCAACTATGGCTTTCGGAGGCTAAACTGTCAAAAAATATACTCAAATCCTTTATTCTTAGTAATTATTAGATTATTGTTATAACGATCGTCCGTCTATTCAAGGCCGAACAATTTATAAAGGAAAACTAATATCTCTTTTTTATAATCTCACCTTAATGTTCTAATTATTGTTTCCAGTAATCCTTAAATATAGATGCCAGAATCTTTTAAGTTCATATGATTCATTAGAAAAATCATGGCCGGTTGTTCTCTCTTTTCTTAATTTTTTATCTCTTTTATCATAATTTTATTTTTTAGTTTATTATTTATCACTTTTAAATTAGTGGTGGTTTTTTTTTCTATTATTAATTAATTTTAAAAAATAAATATTAATATTTTTTTCTGTTATTTAAAAAAAAAATTAAATATGACATTCAAATAATCAGATTTATTAAAAGACATCTATAAAATCAATATATAGTTTAGTGCCACCGATTGGAGCATTTTTCTCCCAGAATTACAATCTACTGTCTCATCAACACGGTTAATGATCGTTAAAAGTAAATTTTTTAAATATATTTTTGATATTTAATATTTATTTTTATTTTTATATAAAAATATATTTTTCAATTTTTATTAATAGGTATTTATATTTCTTCTAAAAAAGTCATAATAAATAACATACTTTACATAAATCTATTATTGAAAATAAAAATCATATAATTTTGTTACGTTCTTTAATCATTACGATATTAAAAGTAAATTGCATTATATATATACATAGGGATGATTATAAAAACAGTGTTTAAACTTAGTAAGATTTGAGAATTAAATATCTAAATTTTTAAAAGTTACGATTTAGTATATAAACCTAGTAAATATTTATGATTGAGTGTATATAGCAGGTCAACAACAGGTTACAGGTTATCTATACCAAATTCTTATAAAATAGTGTGATAACTTATTAAAATTTAATAATCAAGTATCTAACCTTTTAAAAATAACAATTTAGTGTGTCAAGTTAGTAATTATTAGTATTTAAATATGTGAAACCAATCATAACATATATAAAGAAAAATCTAAAGTAGACAAATCAAACTATATATTTTCATAATAAAAATAATATTTATATAGAGAAGGAAAAATCTTCAATGTAAATAATAAAAATTATAAAAATAGATAAAAATATATAAATAAATACCATATATTTTATAAAGAGATATATTAATAATTAACATTATATTTAATAATATCATCCTCAATAATAATTAATTTTATTTTAGGTGTTTATAGTGATGGGTTGAAGAAGATATTGTGTTGCTCGAAGTTGGATAGAGAGTTTTTTAGAAAAATTGATGAAAATATAACAGTGTAATGATGGTGATAATGTGAGTGATGCAGTAATCTATTAAGAATAGATACGTTTTAAAGATTTTCTCATTATATTTTTAAAAAATTATTTAAGCTGATAATATGTATTTTAAGATTACAATTTCGTAATTGCTATTGAACTAAACACGTTCAATTGTAAATATTTACTAATTTGATATACTAAATTGTAACCCTTAAGAGTTTAAATACTTGATTGTCAAATTTTAATAAGTTAACATATCATTTTTATAATTATTTAGCTTCCTTTATACATGTTACCAGTTCTATACATTTAAATGTTAATAATTTTTAGTTTTTCACACTAAATTATAATTTTTAAAAATTTAAATATTTGATTGTAAAATATTAATAAATTTACACACTATTTTTATAATTATTCGTATTTATATATAAAAGGGAGGAGAATATGAGAAATAATTAAAGTGGCTATGCTTGAAATGTATGATAAGAGAAAACATTAGAAACAAAAGTTTGTCGGTGTTGTACCCTAATAACATTGACACAAAAGTTCGTCATTCAATTTATTTGTTTTCTTTTTCCATCTCTATATAATAATACAAACCCTTTTTATTTCCTAATTTCTTTGAGCGCAACAATTTGTTCGATGCCTTATAACATATAAATTTTTGGTTTCTAGTAAGCATATAATTAGGAATGGAAGATGTTCACGGGATAAATAGAAAGCATTTTGTATCATATAACCATGAGATTTTGGTGGTTGCATGTGCTCAGATCTTTTCTTTTTTGTGTGTGAAAATTTTAGATTTGGAAGAAGCCTGAGAAATTGTCGTTTGACCCACTTGGTTTCTTTCTTTCTAATCAAATTAAATAGACGGCTCAGAATGTACAATATAAATGTACATTCAATTATAATTTGCATTTGAAATTATGCATTGCTTGAAGTGGCTAATTCAAACGGTCCAAATCGAAGATTTTGAGAGAAAGAAGAAGGGTCAATCAAATGATAATCTCAAAATTAAAAAGAAAATGAATTAAAATTTGTTTGGAGATAGGATGAAATGCTAGTGGCAAAGTAGCTTATAGCTTGGACCTAATCTTTAGTTGGAAGCAGCCTATAAATAAATAAATAAATAAAAAAGAAAAGAAAAAGAGAGGCCATTGATGGATATGTATATAAACAGTTGTGGTGAAGTTGTTTTCAAAAAATAAATTATTAATAAGATATGATTACGACAATATACCTTTCTAATACTCCTATATTTTATTATATTTTATTTTAAGATTTTAATGGCTAGATTCTATGCTAATCAATAATTAATTTCGGTGGATCCAATTAGAGGGGCCATTTTGTATGCTGAGGACCAAACCGCAACGAACTCACTTCACCTTTTTCTGAATTTTATGTGTAATTTTTTTCATTTTAAATATAATCATTTTTCCTTTTTTCTTTTTTTCTAAAAAATAAATCAATTTTTAATCTTTATTCCATTAATGCAATAAAGACGTCATACCACAGTTCATCTTTACTTGTACTTTATTTTATCAAATATTATTAAGTTTTGTTTTATAATTTGATGTTGATACCTAAATTGTGACGGATAAAATCCAATACAATGCGTCATTTTATTCGGTTTGGAGTCAAAATCTTTAATTATGCTTCTATATTACGTACTAATATTTAACTTTTTTTATTATTAAACACATGAATTTTTATCATCTTATATAATTGCTTTTTGAATTAATTCATTATTATTTTGACAATATATTCTTTTCAAAAAATTCAATAATTGTTTCTTCATATTTTTCTTTGGCTATTATTAGCATCACTGTTTCTTTTTTCTTAATTTTGAAACTTTTCATTAAAATCATTGACGTAATTAATAAAATTTGGTTTCCAGAATAATGGCTGCACCAAGTTGCATTATTTACAATAATTTAAACCTGAACGAAGACATCAAATCATTTAATTTTAATATGTTATTAAGGGAGGGGGGGTCCTGTCCACTGTCTACTTAATTAGTAACATATCGACCAAAACAAATTTAGGGCTAAAAAGCTAAAAGGGTTGCCTCCTGACCAACCTTAATCATACAGCATGTATATGTTTTGGTGATTTGCGACCAAACGAGTGCCAAACAAACGACTAACAGAGAAACAATGGTTGCAAATCTCACGTGCAACATGTTTTTATGTGCATGGACTATTTGGCACCACCATTCCTTTGCTTGCCTTGCCACCCTATCCTCTTGTCCAAATGACCAAAACCTCAAGGCACCTCGGAGTTCTGAAGCTGCACTTTGGCCAAATTATTGCCATTTAATGCAAATTGATTGCCCTCTTGCAAGGCATACATGGTTTATCATTAAAAAAAAAAAGGTCAATTAATCAAAAAGAGTCTTACCCTCCAAATCTTATGATATTTTTTTGAGAAAAACAAGTGATGGGGAATTGGTAGAATTTATTTTAAAACTTCTCATCAGTTTCATATTTGGATACCTTTATTTTTCTTTACTATTTTTTAATAAAATTAAAATAAATAAAAATAAATATATACACCGTATTAAATAAAATAATAATACATATATAAATATTTAACATTTTAATATTGAACGATTAATACATTTTTAATTATTTAAAAATTAATAAAATATATATTAATTATCCATAGGGCTCATTTTAAAAGTTATTCTTACTTACTTTAATTAGAATCTACAGATGATGTTTTTCGATCCAATAGAGACCCATTTTCTCCTATATTTCATCTCAAATAAATCAATTATCTAAGATGTATTTTAGACAAATTAAAAGGTTGTTGGTGGTTTGAATACTTTATCTCACATTTAATAACCTATTAATTTGAAGAACTAACCTGATGATACAATACATTGTATTTCAATTGCTTACTTTTAACTCCCAAACCTACTAATTTATGTCTTGGAGATAATCTAAATTATTCTAAGTACTATTTTACTTTTTTTTTTTTATTTAAAAGTAAGTGTCACTAAAACTTCTTCAAATTAGGTTTTAAGAAAATAATCAACGGTTAATAACTTTTTATTAACTCTACTCTTATTCATAACGAGTAAAAGTATTGAAGTTGAAGAGAAAGAAAAAATGTAATAGAATAAGAGGTAAATTTACAGTGATTTTAAATATATTAACGGAAGGATATTTTAATCAAATTAAATTACTTTTCACCATCACTAAAGTTGTTTAATAAATTATGTAACTCCCATGCAACAAACCATAAAAGGAGACTTATATTGAAATAATTGGAGAATAAAACAATGTTTAGAAAAATAAATATGGTAGCCCATACGAATTGGTTGGATAATAATAATAATAATAATTAGAGTAGCTCCCCACAACCCCATAAGTGGACACTTTAAGGGTCATAAAGCCAAATTTCTTGATTGCTACCGTTTGATCTGATTTACCCCACTGCAAACTAAAGCTAAACCGATCAAATATTGGAAGATTCTATGAAGTGACTATTTGTGGGCCTTTTTCTTTTTCTTCATACACGTGATTTTATTTATATTTATATTTTATTCTCTCACTCACATTATAATACGAATTAATACTCCATCAACATGGTATACAAGGGACCAATCCCTCACAATAAGTTGTAATTTAATCATTCACAGCTGTTTTTAACTATAGTTTTCTCTTTTTTAGGTCATTTTCTCATATGGGTGTAATAGAGAGCCGAAAATGAATAATTTGGAGAATTTTTTAGATTATCAATATAAAAAAAAAAAGAAAAAAGGTAAGATCTTAATTGAGTAAAGATAAATTTTTATTAATTATTATTTATTGCGGTAATAAAATTATTTTAATTATAACTTTATAGATAATTCATTTTTATTTATAAAAAAAACTTAACCGATCATAACTATAAAATAATTTTTTTCGTTTACATACGCCATAAAAATAAGATTTAATTAATATAAGTTTTTTTTATCTCTTATAATAAATTTATTGAATCATATGTTATTATCGAAAAATAATTTAAGTTCTATAAATTTGAATGAATATTAATAGATTTATTATCATAAATACTTTATAATTTTAAAATTTTAAAAATTAATATTAAGCTTCACAAAGATTTAATTAAATCTTAGAGAAGGACTGGGATATACCCATCTCTAATGATTTCGGTTGAGAAAAATAAACTCTTTGATCGATCGTAATATTGATTTTAACTAAACTCATAACATTTGGCATTTGCATTCAAAAGTGAATCTAACTATTTATATAAGACAAGATCGTTGTAGTAATAGTGTTAATCTTGTTACTCTAAATGATAATAATAAATAATAATGATTCATTAAATGATAATTTTTTCTTTTAAAAAAATCAAATGATTATTTTTATGAATACCACTATTATTTTCTATTTTATTGAATTAATTATTATACTACCATTAATATAATGATTCAGTACACTGAATATTTTTTAAAAAAGAAGAAATTATGAATCTTTTCACATGTTCTGCTATTGATAAACGAAATCTAGCATGATGGTTCTAAATAAAAGAAGAAAAAAACAAAAACAAAAAGGAAATATAAATATTTGATGAAATTGGGTGAAAATGATGGGCTTGCTTAAAGATCAAGTTAGCTTATTAACAATGGAGATTCGGATCAGTTGTCCCCACAATCTCTCTTTCTTTCCCCAATTACTTTTGTCTTTTTCCCTTGAACCCATTACCCATATGCCAAAGTTCATATTAGTATTTATGCTTATTCTAATCGTACATTCAGAAAAAGAAAATTGAAGATCATTAATTACTTTTGCAAATATATTAACTGTAAGATTTTAATAGTACATCCTAAATTTTTAAAAAATAAAATACTAAAAATGACCTTTCGTGTTTAAAAATCCTAATTAATTATATTAATAATTTACAAGTAGAATAGATACATTCTGAAAACAATATGCATCCGAGAGTTCAATCATTGCGTACGTATGAAGTATGATATCCTAAACGAATAGGTTCTTATTATAAAATAAAACATTCAATTTTCTGAATTAAAAATAGTTGGTCCAATTATGTACCATACAATAATTAAGACGGAATTATTTTTTTTTATAATAATAGTATACTGGAGGGCATGAAACTTCCACGTCAAAGTGAGGACCCTGCATGGAACACTACTCGTGGACCTATACCTATACACATACACATACATAATTATATGGAATTACAATTTAGCTTTCATCATGCCATCGAAGTCTGATGGATTTATATTCTAGTATTCGAATCCTAATCAATTGAGTCATTGAGAGTTTTATTAATCTATCAACTAAGTTAACTCGTAAAAGTAATTAAGTCTCAAATTAAACAACGCATTATTTGTTTAGAAAAAGAATTGCATCCCAATCTTGATTACCATATTTAACATACTAGAACAATGGGAATGGAGATAAATCAAAATTAAAGGTAAATAACGAGACTACAATGATATAATGTGTTAACAGAAGGGGTAAAATCGGCGTGGTCAAATTGCTTGTTTTTGTGCATTTAAGCAATGAATGAATTCAAAAACTTTTGGTTTTGTTATCAACATCAATCATTGTTATAACTGGGGCCTATCCCTCAAAATCGAAATTATTGAAAAGTTCAACTCTTTTTTTTTTTGGGCACAAAGTAACGGCATTAATAAGAACACCGCAAAAAGGATGGTTCCAACCACTTGTTTCATCTCCTTGCTACCTTTTTCTTTTCAAAATTTCTTTATTGTCCCAGCATTTTACATCATGTTATTACATGAAAAATACGTCAACTAATTATAACTATAATTATAATTTTTTAATTTTTAAAATACATGTCGTTTTAAATTCCCTTTTTCCTTAATTAAAATGTCTATATATGCTGTTTTCCCTTGTGAATTATTTAAGTTTAGCTTAATCTGGCCGATTTGAACATATAAATTCAAAATTGCACTCTCCCAATTTCTTAGAAGATTTGTTGGAGCAATCTCTCTCTCTCTATTCACCATTGTTGAGATAGGTATTAGTTTTAAGTTATAGAAATAATAATGTATTTTGCAAGAGGGTACAATACACTAGATTCAGCTCGAAAAGGAATGATTTCTTTCTATCAGCAGGATAATAACTGTGCTGACAAAACTAGTCCCAGTCCACTTATGCTAAAAAGCAACTGTCAGAATATTAATTAAAGATTGCTATGGAATCTATGGTTGAGATGGAAGGACACAGTTCAGCTATTTCCTGCTTCTCCTTTTGTTCCTTTTCTCTTACTCGGAAACATATTTTGGGTTAGGATTTTTCAAAGCCCTCCAGCAGTCCCTTTGTTGAGTGAGAAACGAGTTCATCAAAAGCTTTTTCTTCCTACTCTTTTGAAAATCGCTTTCTTTCTAGAGTGAGAAATCGTTTGAGAAAAAAGCCTTTCTCTTCCTACTTTTTTCTATAACAATTAGATTGCCGAATTCCTGTGGCTCTTACTAAATAAGATGGTCCAAACCTTTTCTTTTATTGAATTTTTTTTTTCAAAAAATGTCTTTGATTTGTATATTTTATGATTCTGTTTGAATTATAGCAGACCCAATCCTATCAATTAATTGCTGGTAAACAATTTTTGGGAAATAAAATTAAATTAATAGAGTTTGTTTCCTTAAGTTTGAAGGCAAAACGTGTTGAGAACATTCCTTGTTATAATAACCTGCCATAGTAGAAAGCAGCAGCAATCTCAAAGAGAACTCCAAAATTTACTCAAAGCATTCCATTCTTGATAAACAGTTTCTTTATAATCCGGTTAGCAGTCAGCATTGGAGAAATGAACCCACCACTATACCTTACAACACATGCACTTGCAAAGTTACAAATATATATAGTAAATATTAGCAGATGTTGATTATTGATAAGACTCTTTTCAAAATTAAATTGGTGAAGCACATTTATATTTGCTATTTGAATCGGTTGCTCAGAGTGCAATTCATAAGTGAAATGTTAAAAACAATAAGGAAAATCAAAATCAAACAAATAGACATTGTTAAGCATCAATATGATTTTCTAATGCTGTCTCTCTTGTCAGGAAAGTATCCACTATTTCTATTCATGCGCGTGGGGGCGGCCCTTTTCCTTCCCTTCTTCATCTTCATTCCTGTCCCTCGCTTAAATATCACCCTCTGTACTATTTTTGCAGCTGACGCCTTTTACTTTTCTAACTTATCTCTATTTTCTTTTTTCTTTTTTTTTTCTGCTTAAAAAAAACGGAAATAATAAATTTAATGTACTGACTGACAGACACACCTTTCAGAACTCTTCAAAAGAAAAAAAGAAAATTTTGAAAAACTACGCGTCCTTCCCAACACAACAACAACGAACTTCTTTCTTCGCACCTCAAAACCCTAACTCCTCTCTCTCTCTCTCTCTCTCTCTCTCTATATTCATTCTGTTTAACTTTTTATCTTTCTAAAACTCCCTCTCAGTTCTCACGTCATTTCAAATCCCCAATCAGTAGATCTCTGGGTTCCATGGATGATAAAGATAATACCGGCGATGACTTTGTTACTGACTCCACCTGGACGCTAGGACCTGACTCCGATGGCGTCAGTTACTTCTTTGCAACCGAGCGAGAGAGCAGTATACTCAGCGAATTCGGATGGAATCTTCACACCAGTGAACCGGAACGGCTCGATGAACTTGACCCGATACAATCTCAAAATACAGCCGATTTGGCGGGAAATCTTAGGTTTGCACCTGAGAGCAGCAGCAGCAGCAGCGTGTTACAAGGATCGGTACCTACCGGTCGCGATACTCGTACTGGTACGGCAATCCCTGGCAGTGGCGGTGGCGATGCGTCGACTTCGAATCCATCAATATCGTCAAGCTCCAGTGAGGATCCGCCAGATAAGTCCGCGAGTTCCGTCGGGAAACCACCTGAGATACCGTGAGTAGTGGATATACAGAAATTGAAAAATTAGCTCGAATCTCGAGGTTTTGCACTTAAAATAATGGGGATAAAATCAAGAAACAGTTGCAGAACTCGGTCCTTTCTGTTTGGAGAGAGGGAGAGTGCAATTTATGCGTCCGTACACTCTAGAAACTGTCAAAAAAATTTGGTTTTAGCTCATGCAAGTTGGGGAGGAGAGGTAGTTTCGTAATTTATCAGAAAAATAGGGCTAAATGGGATAATTTTTCTCGAAACAAAAGGGGCATTTTGCTAAGAGAAAAAAAGAAGACAGAGCCCTCGAACCCGCCGTTATTGCGGCGGGAATGGCGTGCTCTTAACTTTTTTTAACACGAACTTTTAAAATTCTCTTTTCTTTTTCTCTTTCGGTTTCTAATTCTATTAGTAACACATTTATAAAGCTGAATATATACAGCAGAAGGAAAAAAGAAGTTCCTTGATACTTGTTTTTATTAGTTTTTTTGGTCGATATTCTTTCAAGAAAAGGAAATATTGTAGGAGATATTCTGTTATGCTATGTTTGTTTTTTTTTTTTGTTTTAAATTTAAATAAATCAATTGATGCTTGTTTTATGTTCTAGATTCATCCCCTTTGGATAGTGCTTTATACAATTATAATCATTTTGAATGCAATACGTGTCTGCAAGTTGCACGACACACACAAATGCTTCACCGTATTGAATCTCATTTTCTATTTTCGGTTTTTCTTATTCTGCATGAACATATTCATGTGCATTACTATCACTGCATATGTACTATTATTTTTCTTGAAAAAAC
The DNA here is from genome assembly GCF_019578655.1 of Ricinus communis. Taxonomy (NCBI): domain Eukaryota; kingdom Viridiplantae; phylum Streptophyta; class Magnoliopsida; order Malpighiales; family Euphorbiaceae; genus Ricinus; species Ricinus communis. The sequence goes on along the minus strand of NC_063256.1, from coordinate 3,551,243 downwards.
TATATTCTACCCGCTTCCAGCATTGCATATAAATGTCATTCAATCCTTACCCTATATTATTTATTTTGCCATGAGAGATTAGTTTTCTTTTTGTCTTTTCCCTCATTGGCTTTACATCATATCATTTATGATGATATTTTGCATCTAGTTTCTAGATTTGATTTGATTTGATTTTTATTTTTTCTTATGTTCATGGTCAATGCCACTGTTTTGCTCATTGTATTGCCCAATGGGCTAGGAAATAGTCTTGATGAAGGATGTCCATCTCTGTGCACTCAGATGTTGCTTCGTTGTTCCATCTCCATGACGTTCTCTTTTATATCCAGGGAAAAATAAAAAAAGAACCAACCATTAGTCCCATTTTGGCATTAACCTTTTTTCCAATTTCAATATCTTAAAATCTTCTTTCAGATAGCCATCTGGACTGCACTGATCTTATTAGGAAACAGCGAGAGAAATGTAGTTACCTTCGGAAAGATAACATGAAGTGCACAATCAATTTTCTAGCAACATGGACACATTATTTTACTGCTACACTTGGGCTTTTTTTTTTTCAGAATTTTATTTTGATTTTTCATAATTGTAGGTGAAATATTTTGTAGGAGTAAGGGCAAAAAGAAGGGGCAGAAACGAATCCGACAACCACGTTTTGCGTTTATGACAAAGAGTGAAGTTGATCATCTTGAGGATGGATACCGTTGGCGTAAATATGGACAGAAAGCAGTTAAAAACAGTCCATTTCCCAGGTCTGCAGTTAATCTACTTTTATTAATTTCTATTGTCCCAAAGGTATCTACATTTCCTTTCTTCCATTGTCTTCATCATTTTCTCCAGCAACGTCTATCTAAAGTTTCCAATCAATCAATTCTACTATAATTAGTTCTACTATTAATGATATTAGATATAAGTCGAATTCTATTGAATTGACTCCTTTTTTACTCAATATGGTTCTACGAATTTTCAATTTACTAGAAAATAAATACAATAATAAGTATATTTGATAAACATTTAAAATTCACTTAACAAAGGAAAAGGGCAGCAATATATATATAAAACAAAAAATTGGTTTTGCTTTTCAGAAATTTTTTTTTTTTTTTTTTCGCTTTCTAACATTGGTTTTTGTTGCCTAACCATGTTTGCTTACAAAAACTTTAAAAAATCCGACAAGAAAAACGAAAGAGCAAGCTAATCAAACGAAGCGTTAAGAATTCATTAACTTCTATAATTCTATATTTTTCAGCCAGTTAGAAGAACTTTTAGCTTTCATTTCTTTTCCACGTTAGTTTGGTGTGCATTCATGGATAAATTCTCAAAATGATCTCAAGGAGGATCGAACCCTAGTTGGAAAGGTAAAGAAATCCCTTGACTAAATGGATTAACACTCTTAGAGTTTTGGCCATCACTGTTTAATGTTTACTACAAAATTATATATTTTACTGGTATGCTAAACAAGTTCCATTAACTCTATTTGGAAGATTGTATATGCAAAAGAAAAGACCATATTCTCATTTTTAAAGTTCCTGATTCAAAATCCGTTGCTTTTAATATTTCTTGAAAGTGTGTTTGATTTGACACATAAACATTTCAGGAGCTATTATCGTTGCACAAATAGCAAATGCACTGTGAAGAAGAGGGTTGAACGGTCTTCTGAAGATCCCACCATTGTGATTACAACATATGAAGGCCAGCACTGTCACCATACTGTTGGTTTTCCTCGAGGCGGAATAATTAGTCATGAAGTCACATTTGTTAACCACATGACTCCGCCAGTTTCACAATTTTATTATACTGGAATTCAGACACCTCGAGAAAATCCTCCAACTATTACACAATCACAACAAACATTACCGGCTCAAACCGGTGAACCCGGTACACTGAGAGAGCCAAACCGGCGGGGCCCAACAGATGAAGGACTTCTTGGGGACATCGTGCCTCCTGGAATGCGTAACAGATGAGACAGAATTGGTACATTGCTTGCCTTCCCTAATTTTAGTTATTAAACTTGATCCTTTAGTATCTATGAATCTTGCATGAAGATAGCATTTCCAATCACTTCATGTGTAATTGACAGAGAGAGTTAGTACATTGGACTTTCGACTAAAGGTACACTAAAATTTAAAATCATTACGTATGTCACTGGAAAAATTTCAGTAGATGTTATTTTTCTTTTTTAATTTTTTGTAGACTCTTAAGAGGCCTGCTCTTGAAATCTATGTAAGAATTAGTTAATTTTTGGCTTTTAAATTAAAGATTAAACTAATTCTGTGCTGAATTTTCTCAATAAATCTCTATATAAGTTTATCAATCATGTTAAATGATAACAAAAGATGTTCATGAGCTGTCAAAAATGAAAGAAAACGAGTACGAGCCTTAGAATTGTTAACTATAAGAATAAAATCAGATTTTAGCCATTTAGTGCTAAAACTTAATTTAGCTCATGGGAAGAATAAAAGCTCTAAATATAGCAAGATGCGTAATAGAACTTAGTTCCACTCATCTGTATATGTAGATAACCTTTGATGAGGTCAGAAGAAAAGGAGAGAATCCGATGTATTTACCAGTCAACTACTATAGAGTTTCAGCTTCTACATTAGTGGACAAGCTAGCGTCTGAGGCATGAATGGTTCTTGAGTGAACTAGTCTGATATTATCTGTTAGAACCACAGGTATCACACCGCATATGTGACTTATAGTGAGCAGGTATAATGGATATACTGAGTACGGTGGGCCACGTGTAAATGTCCTCGTTTGCTTGTGGCTATGTATCATTGCCACCATCAAGTCGTTCTCATTCAGTCCGAACTTATCTACTAATGTTTGCTTGAGGGTTATTGCCTATGTAGTACCTTATCTTTCGATAGTTGCCACTTTATTCTTTGCTTTCTCATTAAGTACTTAAAAGATCTTTTCTGGAAAGGATGTGGTTGGAAGCCGCTTAAGGAAAAAGGCTAAATGAACCAATGCTCTACAACCCTAAACGAACCAGATTCAAGTTAAACAAAATTTTTTAAATATATACATTGTAAGTTATAGCAATGATTGTTGAATCTTTTATTGTAGTCCCAAAATTTCGATATGATTGCAATCATTGAACTTCATTATGTTTTAATTTACACATTTTATACTTGAGAGATTGATACATCACAAAATAGCTGATAACAAAAGGTGAGGAAAAAATTATAATATATTAAAACGAAGATAACTAACTAAAATGCAATTGAAGTTTAATAACTAAAAGAAAGTTTATGAATAAACTGAAACTAAATGTAAAAATTTAGTTTTAATAATTGGTACAACTACCCTATGTTATACATTCTCTTTTAGATATTTTGATCTTCTCCTTGACTTGTTGAAAACTTCTTTAATTATCTACATATACCACGACAACTGCACTTCTTTTCTCTAGGTTGTAGATAAATGAAACATAATACCACAAGTCTTAAGTTCATCGTAGTAAAATATTTAAGCAGGGTTTTCCTTCAAAGGTTTTCCATAACTCATCCTAAACTTGGCTTGGTCTTGAAGTATTCAAGTAGTCATATCGCATATATATACAATTGTTTTCTCCCAAGCCGGGGACATATCATGCTTAGAGGCTTCCGCAGAGAATTGTGTCACTGTTTGCTGTTTTTCCTTGGGTATTTGCACTTTTCTTATTAGGGAGTGATAAATACGAGTATTTGTTTAGCATGATTGAAAACTCTATATAACCACTTATATTAGATTGTTATGAGACAGGTGGCTATACCATGCGTCTTTTGTAGCCTATACGTTAGTTTGTGTAAGAATTGCAGTACATGGCTTAATGTTTTTGTGTTCCATATCTGGGTCGACCGACATGATCCCATATGTGTAGAGGTGGATTCCAAGAAACGGTGACCCAAAAAAATTAATTTCTTATGCTGCCTTGTCAGGAGTTAAAATCTTTTTAAAGGTGCTTGCTTGATAGAATATAACCCTTTGTCTCACCCACCTGTTTTGTAGCAAGGCACGGGTCAAGTGTGTGGAACATTCCCTTTATATTATTTTATCTATAGGCATATTCATGAAGCTACGTGTTCTATATTTTATTCCTCACTATTAAGAGAAGATAAACCCATTTATGTTTTATCATTCTTATTTAACCTAGCCTTCTTAACACGGTTTACATATGTATATATGTATGTATGGTGCAGAGAATTCATTTTACTTTATTGTGGAGAACAAAAGGAGCAAGCCAGAATTTTCTAGCTCGAAGTGAGTCCTCAAGTCTTGTATTTATCTCTTGGTACTAGAGTGCATGACTTTATACGTATCTCACATTGCAGCAGGTATTTTTCAATTGATTGGCTCTTATATAGAACCTTTTTCATTTCAAATTTGCATTTTGAGGATGGCTTGCTGTATGTGTAAATAGCTTTCACAGCTGAAATATTGTTAACCTAATTCTGCACTCTTTTAGTTTGAGTCCGCTCTGAATTCAGAGTGTTTTAAGAGGTCTGTACTATATGTAAAGTTGATGATATAAATCCTTCTTTATTTCTAAATCAAATCTTATAATTTGATTCATTAATCGTCCTTTTTTTTCTGTTTGCTTTTTGGGTAGCTGTAGTTAATTCATTTCTGTTTGGGAGTTCTTCTTCATGGGAGGTACGTGACCCCGAATGATATATATATATAATGAACACTGTGAACTGGGCCACTTCTTGGTGGTGGTTCAGTTACGTGGATTTCGATGTTGCTTCAGAGTCAGCCGACAGTGCTTTTTCACTCTCTTTCCTTTTTCCTTTTGTTTTACCTTTTCTTGAATCTTGACCTTTCTATCTTTTTTATTTTTCTCTTTCTTGATGGTACTCTTGTCACTTTTTATCCTTTTTCCCTTTCACTTTTTACCTTTTCTTGAAGGCAGCTTGGGTTACTACAACGGACAAGTATTGCTTCTCATGTATGTCTTCTTTATATCCCAGAATCAATTAATTTTGAAGTAGTAATGTATTAAATAATTTAAAATATATATTAGAAATTGATTCATTTTGGTATATGAAAGAGGTCATATGCAATATTTTTTGTATTGTAATTTCATAATAAAGAAAGAGAAAATAACGAAGAAAGAAAGTGAAGGTAAAGGGGAAAAAACGTAAGAAGGTACATTGCAGAAGAGAGTTATTCGCTTCCTTCTTCACATATAATTAAATACTAGTTTTAATTCTAAAAAATAACATATTAATAATTAATTACATTCATAATTAGATAATAATTATTCTAAAAATATATTAATTATATTTTCATAATATATTAACTAATAAATTAATTTAAAAATTAAATAATGATCATAATTATAAAAAATAATATCTTTAAATATCATATGTATTAATAAATTAATATTTTAAATTATATGATAATTTATAATTTAGAAATAGTAATATTAATTATATTGATAGTATTAATTTATATAATATTATAATTAAATTAATAAATATTTTTAAGATAAATTTTTATATTTTCATTAATAAATTTTAAAATTTAAAAAGAAATTAAACACGTTTAAAAATAATTAATTTGTTGTTATTTTTAAAAATATTATAATTAAATAATAAATATTAAGAATTATATTTATAAATTTAATTATATAATTAAAATAATAATAACAACAGTTGTGCAATCATAAAAAATTAAAATATGAAAAAATAAAATATCAAATGGAGTAAATCAATACTTATAAGCAGAAGGGGTTTGTTTTTTTTTCCTTATCAGTCTCATGAATATATTGCACAAAGTAGTACAGTATTATTACAATTATACTATGCGTTTTACACCTGTAGTTATTCATCTGAAAGTGGCCGGAATGTATATTACAAAGTCGTTATATATGAATTTCCCTTATACATATTAATTAGATTCTCAAAACTGTTTTGGTGTATATGTTTTTGTTTTTCTATATTTAGAAAGTGTACATTAATTATTAGCTAATATTTTCAGTTTTTTCAAACAAAAGGTTTTTATGTAAGTTAATTTATAATTTTAATTAAATAAATATATAAGAATATCACAAAATTACTTAGATTTGTTGGAAAATAATATTGTGAGAAAGAAGAAAAAAAGGAAAGCACAGTAGTCCCTTCGCATGAGGCGCGTGATCCATGAAAGTCCTTTGTCATTATAAACATGTGATACAATACAACACAGCCTAATCCATCCACACGCATATTTTAACCCGACACTATCACCTGTTTTCCCCGTTCCCCTCTTCTTCTTTCCTTTTTCTGTCAGGAAAATCGTACACTTGTGTCAGGAAAAAGCGCCGCGTTTCCTGCCGCTACGCAACCTCTGCATATATTATTCCTCGGCGATCTATTGGCTACTCTACGTTCGTCAGTTAGGCAGTTAGGCCAAGTTAGTTATTGTTATAGCTACCCATTACAGCGAGGTTGGGTTGTGCCACAGCTATCTGTGTTCTTTTCCTTAATACTAAAATTTTATTGATATTTTTCTGGTGATAAGACTCTTTTCTGGAACTGGAATTGGAACTCTAATTTCATGATATTATTGGAATTCACATAGTATAAGTAGAATTCATATTTATTAGACATTCTATTTTTATTTATTTGATGAAACATATAAAATCTTTTATAATAATTTTAAAATATACATTTAAATAATTATAAACAATTTTATAAAAATATCATATGATAAATTAAAATAAATTATGCAGTATTACTTTCAAGATATACTAAAAGTATGACAATAACTTTAAGAAATATGTTTAAGATTTCTAAATTAAATATTTAGAAAATAAAATTTAAATTAAATAAGTTAATAAAAAAATAATTTAAAAATATTATTGACAGTTTTATAAAATACTATTATAAACAGTATTACTTTCAAGAATTACTAAAAAATATGGCTATAATCTTAAAAAATATATTTAAGATATATTAAATAAATTATAATTCTAACATATATCTGCGTTGAAAAAACAAACAAAAAAATATTTAAAAAAATGACATGTGATTTTTTTTACATTAATTAATGGATGATGGCTGTTTGTTTTGAGAGAAAAAAAGAGAGGTAAAATGTTAAAATCTTTAATCTTATGACTTTTCACGAGTTGTTACGTTATTGGGTTGTAATTAGCATGTTTGCCAAATACTGTTGAGGTGTTTACATGTAAATCTTGATGTAATGGTTATAAAAAGATACTTGTAAAGTTTATTTCAAAGATTAGTAAATGTATATGTAAGGACATAATGTTTGATAATACAGATATGGATTATTAAGGATTAATACAGAATATGTAGTACTTACCCACTCTTTTTCTTCTTCTTCTTCCTTTCATGGGTACATACAGTGGCAAGTATTATGATTGTAGGAATAATATTTGGTGAAAAATGGGAATAGATTAGATAATAGAAGTAAGTATCAAAAGGAGAGCCAAGAATCAAAGATCGATGGGTCCATTTATTTAGCGTCTTGGTATTGAGCAGACAGGCGGGGGGAAGTGGGTTTCCCATCCATCAGTAGAATGTGGGATCAATCTCATCGATTTTGACATGACATGTTTATTGCTATCCATCAGTTCAACCATCAATTCACATGATTGTTACTGCTCATTCATAAAACCGAATTCTACACGATAACTATAATTCATTGATATTTCTGAATTTTAAATTTTTATAAATACAGTTAAAGTTCGAAATATGTGAATATTATAACAACCCGTTACTTAAAATTTTTACTATTTTTGTAATTTTTGAAATGTTAAATTTAGCTTAATAATAAATTTTCTAAAGTTCCTTATCCAAACGGTACAGAATTTCTTTGCTGAAACCGGGCGAGTCCAAGTAGTAGTTGAGATTGTATGTTAAAGGCAAGTTGAGTGTGCGGCCATGTTTTATTTACATAATCTCTTTTGACAGTGTATTTTATCTGCAAAAAGCCGAAAGTTCTTCCATTAGATAGCAAGAACATCCATTGTTGCAGTTGCACCTCCTAGATGTCGTCATTCCTCATGAAGTTCGATTGGGCCACCAGACGCCCCACCATTTATTATGGCTAAAAAGCTTTAGAATTACTCAAAGTTGAGGGCCTAATCATAATGCAATCCCTGATGGGACAAATCCAGTGGAAAGAAATTTCAGGCCCATCTGTCCTGACGGTGTCTGGCCATGTGTTCTCAACAACTACGCAAAAAACCTGATAAACAGCGATTTATGAAGTGATGACATGCATTCTTGGTCATTCTCAACTAATGCTTGCTCAATGTCCACCTCTAAGGATTAAGTATTCCTCTCTTAATCTTAGTTGTCCAAAATGTTGCTGACAGATAATCTTTCTCTAAATGCCAATCTAATTGAATACTTTGGACATCCTTAAATCTCTATAATATATGCTTGCTTCTATTCTTTCTCCGTCCCAGCAATGCCAAAAGAGACAAAGGTTTTCTTGTGTGCCTTGGTTGCAGGGCGAATGGAGGAAGGAGGTTAATAATTAAAGAAGTAGAATAGGGTACGAAGGCAGGAAACTCTGAATAGATTGCCAAATTGCAAAAGAAAACTTTTAGAAGGGGCCAAACATCAATTTGACCAATTTTATTTTTCCTTCTTAAAGATAAAGAAAATTGAAAAGTTTGAAGAGCCAAGACTCCCCCTTTATCCTCCTATCTTTGCCAGCGAAAGCAACATTAAAAAGTGATGGCTAAGGGCGAAAAGGATTATTTATAAAAGTAATATACGAACCATTTTAAGAGTTCTGTCCACTCAATTGAAATGATATGCACATAATGATTAATGGGGTGAATTAGAAATTGATATTAAGAGTGAGCTCCTACACATGGGAAATATGGCAACCATTCAAGTGGGTTTACATATCAGAGTCCTAGAAGGTGGAAAGCTATAGGATACTTAGAAGGAAGAAGGCGCAAATTATCCAAAATTATGAATGGGGCTTGCTTTGTCCTTTCAGTTCTTTAACAACTACTATAAATGAAATGATCTTGGTTTATCACAACACTAATTACTATTAATCTCTCCATTTCAACCTTATGTCTTCCTTTTCATTCACATCTTCTTCATCTTCTTTCCCAGATTTTGCTAGTGTCACAGCGCTTGTGTCTACCTTTGTTGTAGTTTTCAACAAGTGTGTTTGATTTGTTACATCTTAAAAGTAAATGTTACTTTTTCATATTACTCCGATACTGAGAAACTAAGCTGTTTTAAGAATATTGTGTTTGGCATTCACATTTTCTTATAGACATTCGTGTCATCAAGACTTGAAAAAACAAAAGATAAATTCAAATAAAACAAGCCCATCTTTTCCCATGTCTTTAAAGTAGGACCAATATATTCTCTTCTTTTCCCTTTTAATGCATGGAAGAAAGAGTAGAGATATTATTCAAGTAAATTGAAAATATTATTAAATTTATATTTGATGTAATTAAAAACAAATTCAAAATTTATCACAGAAATCGATCCAATCTCTCTAAAGCTCAATTTTGAATTTAGATCTATTTACTCATAAATGACTTTTTTATAAAAAAAATTATTGTCTAAGTCCGATATATGTTCCCACATATGCACCAAACTGATAAGTGATTAACATATATCCATTAGTTTTAAATAATCATTCAATACCAAGACATAAACACTCGTATATTATTAAGTCTAATAGTCTAAACAATTAATTTTTTTATGAAATTTTACTATTTTAGCCAATTCTTTAAAATTTATCAATTTAGCTACAATTTAGTAAATTGAATATGATTTTGGCCTAATTGAGTTGTTCGTTAAAATTAAGTGATACGAACAGTGATATGAACGCCTATTAGAATAAGAAAATCCAAATTGATGAGTCCTAATACTACATTATTTATACACGTTATTTAATTTTAAATCCTCATTTTCTAAATTGTGTCCATGTTGTTAATTTTGACCAGTAACTTAATTTGGTCAAATCATAACTAAATTGATAATCTTAAAAGAATTAGCCAAAATAGCAAACTACCGCAAAGATTTAAAAATTTTCAATTGTTATGCCTAGTTACTCTTTTATTTATTATCATATATACACTAAATTTTCTTTTTTACAATTTCAAATTTAAATTTTTTCTATAAAGAAACATGCATTAGTTCAAACAATAGAAAGTGCAAAGTGGAGCATTAAACTAGAAATTCAAACAAATAATTCGTGGGCCACCCAATATATAGTCAATTTAAACGATGGCATTAAGTCGTCAATACAAAAATATAAAAAAGAAGCAGCAATCTAATTCTCCATACAACACAATTCGATCATCCCAATAAAAGGTAAGTAACCAGTAAATGATACAAAGCTATGATTGTCTTGATAGTTAGGTATCACACCGTTACTCCTCCAAATAGACTTGTTGGGTGGGTGTGGTGGTGGAGGCCCTGTGGGTAGACTACCACAGCAAATAGGTTCTCAATTTCTAATTGATGTATTAAAAGTGACCTTCAATTTTTTGTTTCTATATTTATGTTACTGTAAATATGTCACTTATATAGAGTAAAAGGTAAGTAATACGTTGATACATTTAGAATATTTTAGTGCTCTATTAGATATATTTTTTTATATATAATATAATAAAAATAAATATTTTTATCTCATTTAAATTTAAGTATCTATTTTCAGATAATATTAGTTAAGAAAAGAACATATATAAAAAAATAACTCAAAAAGGAGCTTAAATAGAACTGATATTCTCAAAGACTCAAGATCAAGACGCATGAGTTGCTATTTATAAGGCCTAGCCGAAAATTACAAGGTCCAAGAAGGGCATTTTAGTCATTTTATATAATTATTAGAATTTATATTAAAAGTTATTTATGGGATAATATTTGGTAGAAATAAAAATATATATAGTCTTATCTATTTGATAGAATATATATTGAGTATACATATTTTTAGGGAGACTTACTTAGAGGAGGACTCCTCTCTGTATAAATCTCACCAAACTTCCTTCTAAAGGAGGAAGAGATGTTTCTCCTATATGCTTTTTGCTATATGTCTCACTTGCATTTGTCTACCATTCTTATCTCTACAATTCTCTATAGTTCTTCATAAACATTTAGTTTTTAGTTTTCAATGTTCTTTTAAGATCTAAGGAGCAGTTTTCAATTTTCTTTTAAGATCTAAGGAACTTTTCGAAAAATGGAAAGTGAGAACTAATTATTTTCAATTCTTGATTTAAAGGGTGCTTTTAATTTTGTATTATTTTTATGTCTTTCTATTTAATTACAATGACTATTGGATTAAATATGTTAGACTAGTTTTCATAGATGTTTAGTTTAGTTTTTATTTATTTATATATGAACTTTGTTATTTATTTATTTATTTATTTAATGAGTGATTTCTTTACTTTCATATTTTTATTCGTTTCAGTTATTATTGTTAGTTAACCATCATAATAATTTAATAATAATAATAATAATTGTTATAAAAATATTTGGGTTGAATGTATTAGAAACACCATCTTTGCTTCAATTTATGTTGGTAGAAGAAACTTTAGTTGCATCATTAGTTTGAGTAATTAAAGGAAAAAGCATATCACAATATCATTCATTTAGATCTAGACTTAAAATAAAATAAGAGCATTACTAAATAAATGGCTAGGCTAAATACTGCCTTTAACATATTGTTTTCATACATTATATCATTGCATTTTTACTTTATAGTTTATTATATTTACTTTATGATTATTATTCTCTTAAAAATACTGGTTTAGAGTGTTTAGATTTATTTTTATTGTTTTGTATCGATAATTAATCTATATAATAAGTTGTCTCATAGTTTCTTAAGAGATCGACTTCGAGGTAAACTTATCTTTACTACAGGATTGGTTTGTGTACTTGCAAATATTAATTTAGACACATCAATAAAATAATAAAAATCTAATTAGATTATCAAATTATTTTAATAGTTCAAATTAAAATTTGACTCTATTAACATTAAAATAATTTCAAATATTTTTTAATTAATTTTTAAATAGTTTATGAGTTGGGTCATCTCAATTGTACCCTTGAAAAGGATTAACATTGCTTTGGACTTTTCTCCATTTTCAAAAAGAAGAAAAAACAATTCCAATATGGGAACAAAACAAAGTTCAGGAATCATTTTCTAACCCCTCTTCCCTTGTAACAACCACATCTCAAGTTGGAGATGTTGACGATCCCCAGAAATATTTGATTATTAGCACTATATCCTTAATAATGAAAATTCAAGAAACCAACTCATTTGGTTAGAGAATGGCATTCGGGAAGAGGCCACATTGTTCTGGTTGAAATCCATTGTCTGGTAGCAACTTTGGTATTAATCTGGCTGAAGTCAACTAGATATAGAATTTGTTTCCCTTGCATTTCACACAAATTTAGTATTACACTTTATATTTGACAATTGATTCAATGCGTGAACTCGCAGCTATCTATCAAATGTATGTGAATGATTAAATGTTTTGGCATTCAAAATTATGCATGGAGCACGGTACTGTATCAACACTTTTTATCTCTTGTTACCAATTATTTAGGCCGGTGATAAAAAGACAAAGCGTTAATGAACTTATATTTAAGGATTAAATACATTCAATTTAAACTTTTCAATAAATAATCCCTTAAACTTGTTTCCAAGAGTCAAATACATCCAATTTAAATTTTTTAAGAAAGTGAAATAACATTTAAATTTTTAGATTTTAATTAAATCATAAAAATTAAAAATAATATTTATTTCATTAGCAACTCTTCGAATTTTAAATTTTACTAAACACATTTTTATATAACATGTCACTAGATATTGTATTAGTAAATTAATAAAATAAACATTCTTTTTAATTTTTATAAGTCAATTAAAAAACTTAAAAATCTAATATTATTTTACATTTAACAAATTTAAATTGGACGTATTTGACTTTTAACTAGAGTTGGGAAAATTTGTTAAAGGCAGAAGTTATTCTGGTCAGAGGAACCTAAACAGCAGGATTCTGATGTTTTGGGTTCAGTGTCAGTCTAGAGCTTCTCGGACCTAAATTCAGAAAAGTCAGGTGGTTTAAAGTTGCGGTGGTGGGGTGGCTGCTGGACATATTCCTCGTTATAGCTTTTATGTAAATGGGGAATCATTACTGATGATAAAATTAATGTGTCTTATATATGTGGGACTGAAACTGAAGCTCTTCAGCATTTGCTCAATCTCAAGCTCAATGTGGGATATAATGTTACGTAGGAAATGTACAGGAAAAAGAAGTCTTATGTGAAATTGATTGGTTTGGTTTGGTTTAGTTTGGCAGTACATATTCCATTTACCTCACGCAATACAAATGCTGTAACCACCACAGAAGGGTTTAGTCTTGGAAATAAGCAATAAGGAGACTCAAGCTTTATAATACTTCTAGAGTTGTATTTTTATTTCAGATAAGCACAAGAAGGAGACTCAAGACTTAACTTTTGAGTCAATTCAAACTGTATGTGATCAGTTCTCTCTTCTTTTCCACGAAGCTCTTGACTCAAAATATTGATTAATAGCAGAGATAAAAGTGAAAAGAAAACATTGAAATATAAGAGTAAGGCCAAAACTCAAAATTACTTTTTTAGATTTATTTTGTTTGATCTTTAAAAATTCCATTTGGTATTTTCCTTTTCAAGAAAGATATTTGATAAAAGCAGTTTATCAAATAAATTAATAAAGAATTTAGTACATTAAATAGTTATGCTAAATCATGGTTTTTTTGCTCTTTGTTAGCATTAAAAGATAAAATGATGGCAGTTGAGTGTTAGAGCATAAGATACTGGAGTTGATCAATTAGCAAATCTGATGCAAAGCTGACTTATGAACTTTGAAAAACAACTGATACCAGTGATCCTACCTCTGTCTCTTATAACTCTCTCACATCAACAACATTGTCTTTTGCCAATACCGGCCAACCGCCATGGGGCCTAGTCCTGTGCCCTCAAAGCAGGGAATTCCATAGCCTCCCTCGCCCATTGGAGAAGGGGGTCCAACCCTTGAAAGGAGCATTACCACCACGCCACAAAGGGATACCGAATAACATTGTAAATTATTTTTTAAAAGCTCATTTACCATTAAATGGTTGTTTGATAACATATGAACAGTTGGGTGTTGGACATATAGGCTGAAATGTCCAAAATAGGATGGTAAGGTAGAAAGCTATGAATCATGGGGTAAAATGGAAAGGTAATGTTAGCTTGAATAAGCTGCATTCGCATGATGAAACCGACAAGCATACCAGCTAGAAACAGGTAACAAGAGAGGATCTCAATTCCTTAAGGATAATGGTAGGCCACTAAACTAAACAAACCAAAACCACCTTAACACATAAAAGAAAAGAAAAGAAAAGAAAAGAACAGGATTTTGATTGCTACTGAATCTTCACCCACATAAACCAATCGAGCCTTGCATACCAAACCACTTTACAACAACATATTCTCCTTTCAGAAGTGGTCCCCTCCCTAATTCACTGGAAGTGCTAACTAATAAAAAAGCAACGAGATTTCACTGTTCCACAGACTAAACGCCACCGTTTCTCCTTCACTAACACTTAAATAGCGGCCCTGTTTGGACTGCTATTCGATGTTTTATTTTAATAAATTGACTTTTATGAATTATTTTTTTTAGCAATTTATTTTTAAGAAATTAAAATAAAAATATTTTTGCCACCTAAGTCCAAAATGGGGCTAAAGTAATAAGGCAAATTAAAAGAGTACGAGTTCTGTATATACAGATTTAGTCATAAATAATTTTAGGAAAAAGCGCAAAAAATTGTTAATGATTTGGTCAATTATTAATTTCCTATTTTTCCTTAATAAATAAATAAATTAATTAATGTGGTTTATTCGGTCATATATTACCATAATATTATTTACTTTACTAATGGGTGCACTTACATGAAAGAAGAGAAAAGTATGGTATAAATAGAGAATGCATCACATCAAACCAATTGATCATATCAACAAAATACATGCAACATGAATATTATACCAACAAATTAACCGTGCAAACAATATATTTAATTTTTACTAACCGAATCAATCACATAAATTGATTTTATAAAAATAAAATAAAAGTTGAGAAAAAAAGGGCCCAACCATGGCATATTGTTGTTCTTTCCCCTTGTTTTTCTGTAGTTTTTCCCATAATTCTTTTTCGCCCTCAAATAAATGGGTTTCATTGGAAGGGCTAACTATAGTTGGCAGTTAGAGACATGCTTTGGATGTTGCCATTGGATTTATTATTCAATTCACATTTAAGTGTACTTTCCCAAGAGATCTTTGTTTGGAGTTGAATGCAAGAAAATATTAATTTTGAGCAGTAGAAAACAAAATGTGAAAAAACAGGGCTTAAAGTTGAGTTTGTAAATTGAAAAGGAAACTTCTCTCCCAATTTTAGAACAGCACTTTTCTTTTCTTTTCATTTTTTAATCTTCTCCCCATAAAAGCAAAGCAGGTGTTCCGTGAATCTTTTAGGAAGCATAGACTAACAACAGCACAGACAATTCAATAACTTGCCCATTAGTTTCAGTTGGAGATACTATTACTACTTTATTTTTTGGCTTCCCAATCATACATTTGATTTGTTTTTAAGTGGCTTCAAAAGGTGAAAATTTAAGTCTTTTAACTTTGAATTGAAGGTTTGCATTACCCATAGCATTCAAAGAATCTTTCATGGAAGATTAACAGTAAAGAATTTAAGGAAATAAAGGAACTTGGAATTCAAAATATTGTTATCTATGTTTACCAAAGCAAAAGGGCCTCCTATAAATTTAAAGCAAAAGTTTTAAAAAATTAAAAATAAAAATGATGCTTCTCACATTTTCATAAGCAACAATTGGAACAGTTACCTTCTGTAAGAATAAGACATCCTTGAATCTGAAGCAAAAGAAACAAAAACATTCACCAACCTTCCTGTACACTCTAAGCATAACTGGCATCTTCATCAATGAGGTTGCCACTAGAGAGCAGATTTACCCACTTGCAGAAACTCGAGATTTCTTTTTTTTTTTTTTTTTTCTCTTACCATGATGGTATATAGTACCCGTTTGCATCTTCTTCCACTGGAGCAGGAAGATTGAGATCAATTAGCGCAGGCATTGAAATTTCAGAAACTTGTTGATTAATCACCAGAGTTCTATCCTGAGCACCTCCAACAAAATGGGACCTCTTATGACCGCCCAAAGCTTGACCTGACCTGAAAACCTTAAAGCAAAATGGACATTCATGTATTTTGCCTTTTCTCAAGCTCAATTTTTTCTCTACACTGCCTGATAACTTCTGCTCAATTGCAGTTTTCCCATTGCAAGATTGGCTCTTTTTATTATGACTAGGCAAAGGACTAGGAGCACAGTCAGTCTCGATGCTATTCTCACCGCTTCCGTACATTGATTCGCTGCAACCATTAGTCCTTCTATGCCTGGTCCTTTGTACCCCAATGCATGTTTTTGAAGCAATGTTGCTAAGCAATTCGGGATCATTTCTCTTGTCTCTCTTCCTTGAGTCATACTTAAATGAAGCTCCATCAGTTTCACCGTATCCGTCTTCCTCAATCAGATCCTTCCCTAATTCTGTTTTAATACGCCTAACCCTGCTTAATCTTTTCCCCAATTCAGGACTGAAGCCATCTTCAAATCTAGAACCAAATTCCATCTTTTGCTTCTTGAATTCGTCGATCCCAGTAAACCCATGAACAGAAATATCAGATTCAACCTTTTTAGGTCCATTCTTAAAATAGCCAGAATCAGAATTCTCAGAGTACTCATTTCCAACGGACATAACTTCGTGCTGCTTTGCTTTCTTTATCTCCAAAATCCCATTACCATTATACACACAACTAACGCCGTTCTTTACACTAATTCTCAATTTAGGAGATGATGATTTAGTCTCTAAAACAACAGAATTATCTGAGGAATCTGCAACTGAACTAAAACAACCTTTAAAACCAGAGTCCTTAGACAACATCATCAAACACTTAGCTACCTCTTCTTGCTCTTGCTCAACATCAGAAGCAGAAGATAACGAACCATTTACTAATGACAACGAAGAAGAGTAAACACCAATAGCCTTGTACCTCATTCTTTTGGATCTCCTTCTCTTACTTGGAGCTGATGACGTCTCAGTATCTGATTGGCTATCAAAAACTTGATCTTTCAGCTTCTCAGTAGTCTCTGATTGATCTTCAAAGCTGTTCTTGGAGTGACAAGCCATATGCCCACAAAGAGCTTTCAACGATTGAAACCCTTTTCCACATTCCTTGCATACTTTCTCTTGCAGCAAATTACCCTTGCTTGAATCAGCCATAAACCTCTTAGTTTTCTTGGGGTTTTCTCTAAGACCATAACCAGACCGGGCACCAGCTTCAAGCTCAAGTTCCTGCTTGCTATTGCTTACATTAGCAGCAGCAAAACTCTTGCTAGTATTGAGCTTCATATCCTCCTCTTCTATATCAGTTGAATTCCCATATCCATTGCCATTCCCATTCAAGTGGATCCTGATATGACCTCCCAGTGACTTGCCGCAAGGGTACCTCTTGTTGCAGAACTTACAAATGAACAATTTCTTTTTTGCATTTGGTTCCATGATTGATCTAATTGCACAAAACTAAAAACTACCCAGCAAAGAAAGCAAGCAAGATCAGTAACTTAAAATCTTACCTCAAACTCTTGTCGAAAAATGCCCGCATTTTCATGATTAGCAAAAAACACAGAGCAGGAGCAAAATCAAATCCCCTAGATCAAGAAGCAGAGTGATAAAAACAGATCAAGAGATCACCAATTTATTGCTTTACCATTAGTGATTGATCAGGAGAATCAAAAGCGTCGAAAGATGTGACAGTTTTTATTTCTGTGAAGTACACAACAAGATCAGACCCACCAAAAGAAGCCTCCTTCAAATCCACATTTCTCAAGTACACACATTTAGACTCTCTCTTGAAAGGTTTTTTTTTTTTTTTTTTTTTTTTTTTGTTTTTAAGAAAAATCAAAAGTTTAAGTCTTGATTGAAGAGGGTCGCTAATGATGGCGATGAAGAAGCCTGTATAAAAGAAGAATCAAAGCAAAACCATGACTCTTTCTGTTTCTTTTTATTTGATTTCTCTCTCTTTTGTTTTTGTGCTCTAGTTGGAGGAGAATTCCATGCATGGAAGCAAAACATTAAAAAGGCAAGAAAAAAAAGAAAAGATAGGCAGCACGTGTACTCAAGTGAGAACCATTCGGTATTATATTGGACGGTCAGGATTCACTTTTGGACTATATATTTTCTTTTTTCTTTTTGTTTTTAATTTGAGATCCCAAGGAATGAGGATTTAGTAGATACTGCAATAACAATACTCTTTACTTTTGAGCATCCAAACTATGCCTTACTTTGTCTTCTTTTTTCTTTTGTAAGCTCAAACAAACAAACACAAGTGAAAGGTCAGAATCTCCAACCGTTAATTCCCCTCTCCCCTAATTCTCCAATGGGACTCTTAACAATTTCTTTACACATTATCAAAGTCTCATTAAATCATTTTGGCTCTTAGCTTCCTCATTTTTCCTTGTACATTTGCTAGGAGTAGGAGTCTGACTTCCCTTTTCAGCTTCCACACAGCCTATGCTCTAAGTAATCTAATAGTTCGCTGATCCAATACTTAGCTCATGCTTTCCTTCAATTCAACAATCATAATGCATACTTGTGAATACACTGCCCACAACTAAATTTCATAGTTAAAATAACGCCTCTAATCATTTTGAAAATTAAGATACTCTCGTATTCAAGTTGAATAGAATCGATTATATTTATATAATTTTAACCATTAAAGAGTTGATACTTTCTGCCATAAAAGTGATAATTCTTTTTCTTAAATGAAAACTCAAAACTATAAAAGAAATTAAGGTAAAGAAAATAAATAAAAGGGTTCATTCAATTTCCATGACCCCATCATCACAAATTAGTGTTATGATATGGAAGAAAAGAGAAAAGAAATGGGGAATGTACTTCCATTCCATAAAGGTGAATTGAAGTCAACAGTCAAATCCTTAAGAGAAGGCAAAAACCCTTTATATACGCTTAGTTTTTAGATCACAAACAACACCTGACAAGTTACGTGTTACTAATTTCCATGGATTATTATTTTGTAACAAAAAATAATTAAGTGTGTTTTTGCTACTAATTATTCACCTCACTTCTTCAGTTTATTTGGTTTGATCAAGTCAACCCACCTTTGTAGTGATCTCCTTGTCAATTGCACTTTCTCATTATTTTAAACCTTTTTTTTGTTTGTTAATCTCTTACACTTTGTTTGGGAATATGAAATGATCAATGCAGCTACAAAACTAAACTAAACTAAACTAAGCCAAAAAAAGTCTGGATTAACACAGAGTATAATAATAAAATACAAGTGATTTTCTATGTTTGGATAAGAAAGATAAATTATATCAAATTTTCACCCATGAGCTACGATGCACCCTATTTTTTATATTTTGGCCAGAGAATAATAGTAAGTTAATTTTTCAAATCTTTTTTAAAATATTATTTTACCTATTTCGTATGTTTTATATTTAATAATTAAATAAGTAATAAATATAAAATACCTAAATCTAACTTGGGTGCAATCCAGAAAATAGTTAAATTTTATCTTTCTTTAATTATTTTCCTTCACTTAAAGAAACAATTTTGAAAATATAATTATTTTATTTTTAATCTGCCTTTTTCTTTCCATTTTTTTCTTTTCATCCAACATAAGCTTTGAAATGTTAAAATTCTAATTAATTATCACCGTTTCAATTATTTATTTATTTATCAGTATTGATGAGTGTTGATAGGCAAATTAATATTTACATTTCTATTTGTTAATAATAATGATAAAAGTTCTTGTGAAGTAATAGTTATTTTCCCATATTAGTGTGGCTCATATATTTAGCCCTAACATATATTCTATTTAAAAGAGAGGCTGAAAAGTTAAATCAAAATAAGAATTTCTTTTTTCTTTTTTTTTTGGGATGAAAAACTAGCAAAAATTATTTATTACGTGGCGCTAAGATTTAAATAGTTCTCTAGAGATTTGAGGGAAGAGTTGAATAACTCGTCTTAACTTTTTTGAATTATTTTGGATTAAAGTTCACTTTTAGATGAAAAAATTTAAATAAAATAAAAATAGAAGAATCTATAATTTTTTAAATATTATTATTAGTAATTAATTATTTATTTGTCAAGTTTAGTCTTAAGATTATTTTTTATTAGATATAGAAAATACAATTCATTCTCTTAAAAAATATTAAAAAGGATAAATTTTAAGTGAAAATAATAGAAAAAGGTTAAAAGGTGGATTTTAGTCCCACCCTTAAAATTTAGAGTAATAGTAAGGAGTTGGAGGGTGAAGTTGATTAAGAAAGAGAAAAAGGGAGGAAGATCCTTGAATTGAAGTAAAACCCGCTTGATAAACAGCAGCATTTGGAACTTTGTCAATTTATTGGGAATTAATTGGTCATATTGTAGTTGGCAAATGGCTTCTTTTCTCTATTTTTAAATGGCTGTTGCCCAAAATGATAAACTTTTACTCAAATGAAAATCTCAACATCACTGCCAGCATTGACTTTGAACATAAGAACAAACCAAGTACCTCCTCTCCTTTTAATTCATTGAATGTTAATGAGCTATTTAATAGCTAGTGGATGGTAATAATAAAAATAAAAAAATTAAATTCGATATCTTTTTTAATTCTTGCAAATAAAAAGATCAATTGGATCGCTTCTTGATTCATCGAGAAAGTGCATACTCATGGAATATAATCTGAATTTGCTATGCTAGTAGTTTAAAGGGAGTGTCTGAAAGAGAATTAGGGCCTTAAAGGGTAATTAAGGAAAAATTATAAATATATCTCTTAAGGTTTATTTTGCATTTTTTTAATGTTTTTTTAGAAAAATAATACTTCATATTTATTCATTCAATAAAATAGCTTTCTTATTAGTTAATTGTTAGTCCAAATATACAACATTTAAAACGTTATTTCTATCAAACATTAAAGTATTTTATAGTATGAAATATTGCCACTTAATTTACTAAATAGAATAAGAAGTTAATGAACAAATCCACCGTACTGTCTCTTTCTCTTCTTTTTTTTTTTTTTTTTTTTTTAAATTTCACACTCTACTAATAAATACCTATATAGACTGCGAACGCTTTTATAAATATAAGGATGAAAGTGTAGAATAGGGTAAATCTTATAGATAATTGTAATTACCTCTGCATTCCATCCATTTTAAAAAAATTTCAGAATATAAAAATATTAAAAATCAATGCATAGAGTTATGATGAATGGAGATGGCCACTATATTTGGGAAATTACATAAGCTGCCTTATGATTGGTGTGATAGAAGAATGATGTTTAAATCCTGCAAAAAAACTAAAATTAGAAAGAAACACAGACCCACTCTCTATCCAAAATGGAGGACATAACAAATTAAAAAGAAAGGATCACATGAACAAGCTGTAGTGGTAGAGAAAGAAAGAAAACTATGGTTGGTGAACAATTTCACATAAACAAATACTGACATTGGCGGGGCGGATCTAAGATTTCAAATTACAATGTTTAGATTTGTAGTTAATTTAGAATCATAAGAATGCTTCAATACTGACCTTCATTCGGAGCCTTACCCCAATTCATCTCAATAATCTGTAACCAATTCCTGTAAAGCAATGTGAATTTATCATATACATACCTCTCTCTCTCACACAGTAAACTGATATCAGGGATTGCAGCAGCAGTAATGCTCAGCAAAGCACAATCCAACACTATACAAGTCCACAACTGCATAACGAAACTAAATAAACTCTGCCGATAGCTTGCAAAACAATCAATCGGCTCTCAAAATTGAAGGTTTTTTTTGTCTCCTATAGAAATCAAGATGCTGGAGTCATACTTGGGGCAGGGTAAGAAAGAAAGGCATTCCTACGTTCAATTTCTGCCATAGAAACGAAATAAAATTAATACCTCCTGCTGCTGCAGTTGAAAAATTGCTGGGATCTCTGAGTCTCACCAACTTGGAGCAGTTGCTCACTCTTACGGTGTCAGAAGCCCACCACAATAACTGCACCCTCGATGTTCCTGTGCATTACTAATTTAGTCTCCATCTTCTCTTAAGTGGGTCAAAGTAGATGGTATTTTCTGTTTTACTTCTAGCAAAAGATGCTCCTACTCAAGAACTAGCATTCTCTCACTCTGGCTCAAGCTTCCTTAGCTGAGGCATTTTAACGAAAAGTAAATTTGGATGGTGATTTATTAACAGTATCTTTCTGGGTGACGACGCGGGTCACAAGTACAAAAGCAACATAATCTAACCATCATCCAAACACATATCAGACTAAGTTACCGGTAACTTGTTCCTCCCGTCTTATTAGCCAGGTCTCTCACAAAGTATGTCGAGATACACCCTTCCTAATATATATAAAAACAAATAATTCTTTTTTTTTTTTTTTTTTAATTTCTCTCTTCTTACCGTTAAGTAGTGTTGATTTGATTCAATTTGATTTTTCAATTCCATACGAGATATGAATAGAAACACATTAAAAACAGATTACCATTACTCGACCGTCTTCTTATCCTTTCTAAATACATGTCAGTAATTTGGTTGATTTACTGAAAATTAAAAGAGCAGAAATAGATTTCAGCTCTTTAGAAATAGTATCATCTGATCCTCATCCTCTTATATTGTATCACAATTCCCACTGCCTGTTTCGAATTTTCCCATACCCATCACAACACTAAGCAAAACATATAGACACTGGGTAGTATAATTTCTCAAGTTTCTGCTTTTATTACATAAAACCAAAAAGAACATCACACTCAGATCTGCTCCTAATCAAGAGGATCCGAACATGATTGTGTTATCGGATTCCTTACAAAATAATAATCAACTGAATTGCAAAATAACAGCATAAGCTAAAGACCAAAGATCGGGAAAAAAAAAAAACCATAAAAACTTATACAAGACAACTGGTCACGAGCCATTTCATGTCGTGCAGTTAGGAATTTATGCAATAGCAGGCATGTCCTTCAGCCATGGATCAAGTGGCTTACCAATGGCATAAACAATAAACCCGATCCTCCTCAGTTTATCAGCATCCACGACATTTCGCCCATCAAATACAAATGCAGGCTTCTGCATGTTATCATAAATCTTCTGATAATCAAGAGATTTGAACTCATCCCACTCGGTCAAGATGCAGATACCGTGAGCACCTTTTGTTGCCTCATAAGGATCCCAAGCATGACTAACTTGCTTGACTGTTGACGGGCTCATTGGCTGGAGATGAATGGGATGATCCCAATCAAATTTCTTCATAGAGAGATCCCTCTGAATCTGGTCATGCGAAACCTGTGGGTCATAGATGCTCAATTGTGCTTTGTCACCCAACAAGCCGTTACAAACATCAATAGCTGGGGTCTCCCTCGTATCACCTGTGTCTTTCTTAAAAGCAAATCCCAAAATTGCAATTTTCTTACCTGAAACTGTGTTAAACATAGAAGAAACCACCCGATTCACGAAACGATTCTTTTGGTAGTCATTCACCTTAATAACCTGTTTCCAGTAATTTGCAACCTCAGGAAGGCCATTGCACTCACAAATATAGACCAAGTTCAAGATATCTTTCTGGAAACAAGATCCACCAAATCCTACGCTGGCATTCAAGAACTTAGGCCCGATTCTTGTGTCCTTACCAACAGCATGTGACACTTGGGTTACATCTGCACCGGTGGCCTCACACAGAGCTGACATAGCATTCACAGAGGAAATCCTTTGTGCCAAAAAGGCATTTGCAGCGAGTTTCGAGAGCTCGGCAGACCAGAGATTGGTGCATATGATCTGTTCCACAGGGACCCAATGGGCATAAACGTCTTTCAGTGCTTGAATTGCTTTTTGTCCTTCTGGAGTCTCCCTACCACCAATAAGAACACGGTCTGGCTTGAAAAGGTCTTCGATGGCAGTTCCCTCAGCAAGGAACTCCGGGTTAGAGAGAATCTGAAAGTTGATACCTTTGCTGTTGTGCATCAAAATCTTTTCAATTGCCTCAGCTGTTTTCACAGGAACTGTTGATTTCTCGACAACAATTTTGTCCGATTTTGACACATCTGCAATCATTCTAGCAGCACTCTCCCAATAAGTCAAGTCAGCTGCTTTACCAGCTCCGAGACCTTGGGTTTTGGTTGGGGTGTTAACTGATACAAAGACGATATCAGCCTCCGAAACATGCTTCTCAACATCAGTGCTAAAGAAAAGGTTTTTTCCTCGTCGCTCCTTCACCACATCATCAAGGCCTGGCTCATAAATGGGGAGTTGGTCACTATTCCAGGCATTGATTCGTACCACAGAAATGTCAACTACAGCTACTTCAATTTCTGGACACTTTAGTGCAATCACAGCCATGGTAGGGCCACCAACATAGCCAGCTCCAATACAACAAATCTTCACCATTTTTATATGCTATAAAATGGATCGCCTAAAACAAGAACCAAAAACATCAAGCTCAGAGCATGTTTATTTTGAGAGGTATGATATAATGAGATAGAAACTTGTTAAACACCAAACCCTGAAAGCAAGCATCAATCTACCCGACTACAGAAAGCGAATAGATCTTCAATGACAAATTCTTACTCTATACTAGGATTTTGCACTATGAGATTCAATAAAGTAGTGCTGAACAACGTAGACCATACAAATACTCAAAAAGAATTCTAATCAAAGACACAAAAATATAATACTAATAAGTACTTCTGGAGAGAAATAGCGATCAAAACTTTAGATCTATAGACTCCGTTGCCTAAAAATGACAGATCCCAGTTTGATAATTAAAGCAACTGAAGTTTTGAAAAAATCTATGCAATTCCAATTGTAATGTGCTTATCTAAACTAGTTCCACAACCCCAAAATTTTGGCGATATTGAAAAGAACCAGAATTTAGCAAATTCAGCTACTAGATCCACAACAAGCAAACATGATGGATATGCAAACAAAGTAACAACTATAGATCTGTTTATTCCAGATGAAATTTTACCACACCCGAACCTAAACTTTCAAGAAGCCAGCTACTGAATACAAACACAAACCATATCACCAAACACCAATTAACTGTAATGTGCTTACTTAGTCGTGTTCCAAAAAGCTCTGGTGGTACTGAAAAGAACTAGAATTTAGCAAATTCAGCTACTAGATCCACAACAAACAAATATGATGGATATGCATACAAATACAGATCTGTTTATTCCAAGTGAAATTGTACCATAAACTCTCAAGATGCCAACTACCGAATACAAACACAACCCATATCACCAAACACCAAAACAAAAATGCCCATGAGCCAGAACATGCACAAACAAGCAATAAAAGATCAAAGAGTAAGAGCGGATCCAGAAGATCAAATCTTTACCTTGCAGTCCTCTTGTAAAAGAAAGATGCAGAAGAAGAAGAAGAGGAAGAAGAGAGAAAGGTATTTCGCCGAAGAATGAGGGGCTCAAGATTCAAAGACCCTTCCTTTTATATATACACTGCACATGCACCAACCAGGCTTCCATGATCTAACCACTCAGGTTCGTGTCACCTATTAGCCTAATAATAATGTGCGAATTTGATAGTCTGCAGCTGAATTAGAGATGTAGATTTTTTAGCTATTATTATTAATTTTTTATCACCTTTTTTAATTTGATTTCCTTATAGAAAGTTACGATTCTAAAGTAAAAATATGACATTTTTTTTAATCAATAAAAGATATCTTTCCCTATTTTAAACACATAATTTACTTTCAGTTCATATGGATTGAATGATTTTTATTTTTTAATAAATATTTTTACTTTTTTCAAAATAATAAAATAAATAAAATAAATATTTTTGATAATCATTCATTGAATTAGTAATTAGAAACGAAAAGGTAATTAAATATTGAAGTAGACAGAAAATATCAAATTGAGTCGAAAAAATAATTATTAATAATAAAATAATTTAACAATTATGTTTATACAGTTTTCTATTTTATCTGCGTAATCTTGGAAAATGAAAGTTAATTTGAAGAAAACAAAGAGACGTGTAAGACACTGCAAATTATTAGAGAGAGAGAGAGAGAGAGAGAGAGAGAGAAGATATGATTGGTCTTAGGGAACCGGTGGAGTGGTTCTACTTGTTGGCGATTGTTTCACGAGTAGGCATTACGTTATTCCGCAATGCTGCTTCTGTTTCACTAAAGCATTTCTAACAATAAAATTTTGTATGCCTTTTTCATTAATTTATTTTAAAATAGTTGTGTTTTAACAATATTTTTTATTCACTTTTTTTTATTAATATAAATAAGTAAAAAAAGAAAGTTAACTCTTAAAAAATAATAAAATACTTTTAAAAGTCATTTTCTCTTGACTTTTAAAATAATTTTAAAAAATAAAAAATAAAAAATTTCGTAAAATAATTAATTTTTTTTTTGTCTACTTCCCGTAATAAAAGAAGAGTATGATTTAAGAGTTTCTCAACAAACTCTTAAATTATACTCCTCTTTTATTATAATTCTTAATTTATTTTTTTTTTAAAATAATTTAAATATATATATATCATTAAATAGTTTTATTATAATTTCTAATTCTTAAAAGTCACTTTTTATTTTCTTATTTTTTTATTTTATTAATAAAAATTAATTAGAAAGTAAAATATAAAATATTATTAGAATACACATATTTTAAAATAAATAAAAATAAAGTCAAAATATTTATAATTTAATGAAGAAAAATATTGTTATGTTGTTGTTAATGTTTTAAAAATTGAGATTGTTATGGTTAACAATGAAAGAAATAGATAAATCAATCTATTAAACATTAATAAAAATATATAGTATCATCACATTAAATTGCATGTATAATTTATATGTATTATTCTTTTATTTTACATATTCAAAGTTTAAGTCGGATGATGAAAATATTTATGAACCAGAGACTTCTCTTAGGAGATGTTGTTTTTAGAGTAAACATAAAAAGATAACTACACTACGCCTAACTTTTAACCCATTTTATATTGGTCAGCAGCTACTTGTTCTGGTCTATTACGTGGTTAGCTCTTCAACAATAACATGGCTTCTTCTTCTTCTTCGTCTTCAAGAAAAATTGGTTTGGTTCAATAATTCAATAATAAAAAAACTCAACCATTGGAAGTTGAGGAGGATCAAATCAATCTCAGTTATTATATCAGCAGGTAGTTTTGCAGGCCTAAGATCCATTTTGTAACTAGAAAATGCATAATAAGCTCAATGATTGTAAGGTATGCTGAAAATATCTATACCCAAAAACTAATTTTAGGTTGTCCTGCACTAAGGAATCCATCAGAAAGAAAGTGGAAAAGTGGAGGGATGAAAGAAGGAAAGTACAATAAAATGATAGATTATTTAGTACTGTCCATTTTTTTGGTAATAAATGATTGGAAGAAGGACTGGGAATCTCAAATTTTCATAATACATTGACAATTAAGTCAAGTAAAGATAATAAGAGGTATCAGCCCCTCGCCTCCAATCCTTTCAATTTTAAGGGCCCCAGTAGCAACCGCCCTTGGGAAATTTACTACATAGGATGGATCCATGCTGTAACTTATAGTGATTTTATTTTTGCTCTCATGTTTTGTAACAAATGTGCTGATTGGGTAAATTCTGCCACTCTGAAATATTCCTTCTTCTTTTGTGGTTCTTTTTAGAACTGATTCCAATTGATTTTCTTTTTAGTTTGTTAAAAGAAAAATTGGGAGAACTTTTTTTTCTTTTGGGCCCAACAGAGGAATGGATGAAGAAAGTACTTCTTTCATCTCTAAATTTTCTCTCCAACCAAACAATGAAAAAGTGGTTTTCCTCTTTATCGTTCCCCTCAAATTTTTCCTTCCTCCCAACCAAACATAAGAATTGGTCCATCTAAAATAGGCACCAAATGATTTTCTCCTATACTAATGTCAAATGTTTGATTCAGATTAGTTACAAAATTATATAAAATAATGTTTGGTTGAGTTGATAAAGCAACTGATTTTAATTTAGATCATAAATATAAATTATCGTTAAAATCCTTGATGATCACTACTCTCGAGTTTGAGAACAGTAACATCATTAATGTCATTAAAGCCAAGATTTAGATGTTTATTATTTTCATCTATCTTTCTTTTTAATCAATTTATTTTGAGACAAAGTTTAAAATTTTCCCTTTTTCAATTATTCAAAGGTTTGTTTTACTCTTATCATACGGGTCAATAAATTACTGTTAGATGTTATGGGTTTTGCTGTGGTCTTAAATTGATGAACTTAATTACAACTATTTGTGAATTTATCTTTTTTTAGAGATTCATATTAATGAACAAAGATTGGTATTTGCTGATAAAGAATTGGAAGATGGTAGAACACTTAACTTATTGCAATATCCACAAGGAGTCAACTCTTCACCTTGTGAAGAGGAAATGTGATCAAAGCGAAAGCTCTCATATAGGAACAGAAGTTGATATTGATATTGAACCTACTGATACTATTGATTGAATCAAGAAACATGTAGAGGAAAAAGAAGAGTTCCTCTTGTGCAGCAAAGGCAACATATTTGACCTTCACTTACTGTAGAGTTCTATTTTACTTAACACCATTTGTACTGGTTTTTGTATGTTTATAGATTGCGTTCGTTAATTAGTCTACATACGGTTTCTAGGAGGTAGTCAGATGGTTGCGCTAACTGTTATGTAGATGTAATTCTTGTAGGTGACGAAGTGTTTCTTGAATTGCTTTTATTGGCAGGTCTCTTATGTACAGAGCCCTGTTAATCTGTCACTAGTTTTACGTAGTTCTTTATTTGCATCCATGGAGATTTCATCAGGATGCCAATGACGCTCTGGTGACATATGCAGCTTGGAGATGACAAGAGACTAGCAATTTTGAGGGTGGCTCTGTGCTTCATCTTGTGCTTGAATTTAAGGGGTACATGACCACGATGGCCACAAGCACATATGCAACGTAATTTATTCTTCCTCAAATCTTGCATAATTCTTTAGAAATAGTATCATCTGTTCCTCTTATATGGTATCACAATTCCCACTGTCTGCTCCGAATTTTCCCATACCATCACGACATTAAGCAAAACAAATGGACTGGACAGAGGGTAGTATAATTTCTCAGGTTTCTGCTTTTATTACATTAAACCAAAAAGAACACATTCAGATACGCTATTAATCAAGCGGGATCTCAACATGATTGTGCTATCGGATTCATTACAAAATAATAATCACTGAATCGCAAAACAACAACATAAGCAAAAGGCCAAAGATCAAAAGGAGAAAAAAAAATAAAACACTTGTACAGGACAACTGGTCACAAGCCAGGTCATGCAGTTAGGAATTTATGCAATAGCAGGCATGTCCTTCAGCCATGGATCAAGTGGCTTACCAATGGCGTAAACAATAAACCCGATCTTCCTCAGTTTATCAGCATCCACGACATTACGCCCATCAAATACAAATGCAGGCTTCTGCATATTATCATAAATCTTCTGATAATCAAGAGACTTAAACTCATCCCACTCGGTCAAGATGCAGATACCGTGAGCACCTTTTGTTGCCTCATAAGGATCCCAAGCATGACTAACTTGCTTGACTGTTGACGGACTCATCGGCTGAAGATGAATGGGATGATCCCAATCAAATTTCTTCATAGAGAGATCCCTTTGAATCTGGTCATGCGAAACCTGTGGGTCATATATACTCAATTGTGCTTTGTCGCCCAACAAGCCGTTACAAACATCGATAGCTGGGGTCTCCCTAGTATCACCTGTGTCTTTCTTAAAAGCAAATCCCAAAATTGCAATTTTCTTACCTGAAACTGTGTTAAACATAGAAGAAACCACCCGATTCACGAAACGATTCTTTTGGTAGTCATTCACCTTAATAACCTGTTTCCAGTAATTTGCAACCTCAGGAAGGCCATTGCACTCACAAATATAGACCAAGTTCAAGATATCTTTCTGGAAACAAGATCCACCAAATCCTACACTTGCATTCAAGAACTTAGGCCCGATCCTTGTGTCCTTACCAACAGCATGTGACACTTGGGTTACATCTGCACCAGTGGCCTCACATAGAGCTGACATAGCATTCACAGAGGAAATCCTTTGTGCCAAAAAGGCATTTGCAGCGAGTTTCGAGAGCTCAGCAGACCAGAGATTGGTGCATATGATCTGTTCCACAGGGACCCAATGGGCATAAACGTCTTTCAGTGCTTGAATTGCTTTTTGTCCTTCTGGAGTCTCCCTACCACCAATAAGAACACGGTCTGGTTTGAAAAGGTCTTCGATGGCAGTTCCCTCAGCAAGGAACTCTGGGTTAGAGAGAATCTGAAAGTTGATACCTTTGCTGTTGTGTGTCAAAATCTTTTCGATTGCCTCAGCTGTTTTCACAGGAACTGTTGATTTCTCGACAACAATTTTGTCTGATTTTGACACATCTGCAATCATTCTAGCAGCACTCTCCCAATAGGTCAAGTCAGCTGCTTTACCAGCTCCAAGCCCTTGGGTTTTGGTTGGGGTGTTAACTGATACAAATACAATATCAGCTTCCGAAACATGCTTCTCGACATCAGTGCTGAAGAAAA
Source organism: Ricinus communis (assembly GCF_019578655.1). Classification (NCBI taxonomy): domain Eukaryota; kingdom Viridiplantae; phylum Streptophyta; class Magnoliopsida; order Malpighiales; family Euphorbiaceae; genus Ricinus; species Ricinus communis. Next base: position 3,520,644 of record NC_063256.1, on the reverse strand, counting down.
GGTTTTTTCCTCGGCGCTCCTTCACCACATCATCTAGGCCTGGCTCATAGATGGGGAGTTGGTCACTGTTCCAGGCATTGATTCGTGCAACAGAAATGTCAACTACAGCTACTTCAATTTCTGGACACTTTAGTGCAATCACAGCCATGGTGGGGCCACCGACATAGCCAGCTCCAATACAACAAATCTTCACCATTTTTATATGCTATAAAATGGATCGCCTAAAATAAGAACCAAAAAACAACAATCTCAGAGCATGTTTATTTTGAGTAGTAAACATTGGACAAGACAAAAACCTGTTAAACACCAAACCCTGAAAACAAGCATCAATCTACCTGATTACATGAATGGAATAGATCTTCAATGACAAATTCTTCCTCCTCTAGGATTTTGAACTACGAAATTCAATAAAGTAGTGCCGAACAACCTAGACTATACAGATGCTCACAAAGAATTCTAATCAAAGACACAGAATGATAATACTAATAAGTTCTTCTGGAGAGAAATAGAGATCAAAACTTTAGATCTACGGACTCCATTGCCTAAAAATGACAGATCCCAGTTTAATAGTTAATGTGACAGAAAGTTCTGAAAAAATGTATGCAATTCCTATTTTGATGTGCTTACCTAAATGAATCAGAATATGGCAAATTCAGCTACTAGATCCACAAAAATCAAATATCACGGATGGATAAGCAAACAAAGTAACAACTACAGATCTGTTTGTTCCAACCAAAATTGTTCCATACCGAAAGCCTAAACTTTCAAGAAGACAGCTACTGAGTACAAACGCAAGCCATATCACCAACACCAAAATAAAAATGCCCATTATCCAGAACATGCACAAACAAACAGTGAAAGATCAAAGAGCAAGAAAGGATCCGAGGATCAAATCTTTACCTAGCAGTCGTCTTGCCAAAGAGAGAAGCAGAAGAAGAAGAGAGAAGGTGTTTTGCTGAAGAATGAGGGGCTCAAGATTCAGACTTCAAAGACCCTGCGGATAGAATTGAAATTTAAGTTTATAGTGATCAAAATAAAGACTCGAAGACGCTTCCTTTTATATAGACTATGCAGTCCTCCTGTAAAAGAAAGATGCAGAAGAAGAAGAGGAAGAAGAGAGAAGGTATTTCGCCGAAGAATGAGGGGCTCAAGATTCAAAGACCCTTGTTTTTATATATACGCTACACATGCACCAACTGGGCCTTCGACGATCTAACCCCTCAGGTTTACGTCGCTATTAGCCTAATAATCATAAAACAATTTAATAATCAATTTTTTTGTTTTTAATAAACTGGAGCAGTCCAAGCTTTTATGAAATTGGGAAAATGAAGGAAACTAGTTAGAAGGAAATAACGGGGCGTGTAAGACACTGCAAATTAGTTGACAGAGAGAAGTCTTAGGTGAAGGGAAGCAGTCGAGAGGTTCTATCTGTCGGTGATTGTTTCACGAGTAGGCATTACGTTATTCCGCGATGCATCTTCTATTGCTTTAAATAATGTAGCTTAACAATCAAAACATGGATGAATAATTAGCATTCCACGACTTTTAATCTGTCAAAAGTGAGTTTTTCATAAATAGTTTTATATTTTTAATATACTTTTACATATAAAAATCTAAAATTGAATGTAAAATTTTACACCTTTCAATTATGTTAAAGAATCAATCATTTCATCTAGAATTTAAGTTGTTATACAAAATTTTATGAATAAATTTATATTACTGACTCAAAAAAATTATGAATGGGTTAAATCCTTTTAACTTAAATTATTTTTTGCATATCGTCTGTTAGTGTAAATGATTCAAGTAAAAAAGATCTGTAACAATGGGTTCAACAAAAATTTAGTCTTTCTCTCAGTCAAGGAACAATATCAAATACTCTTAACAAAAATAATAAAATTTAAAAATAAAAATTATCTAAAAAGTATTTATTTTATGAACTTATTTGGTATGTAATTTTTATATGTATTTAATGAATTATTATTTTATATTTTCAATGGACTTTAAAAAAAAATTTAAAAATTATTATTTTATTTTATTGTTCTAAATTGAGACCAAAAAAATTATTATTTAATCAAAATTATTTAATTTATTAAATATTAATTTATCATGTTCTATTGTACCATGATTATGATGAAAAAAAAGATACTATGCGCTCTACGAGGTTGAAAAGATGTAGAAACATATTGATGTTGCACTACCAGCTGGACAACTTGAAGAATTTAATAATCCTTATACAGGGTGGATGCCAATGTAGAACTTCTCGCATTGCAGAATCTGCCACTAGTTTTACCTGGTGCTTTTCTGAAATTTCATCAGTATACCAATAAGACTTTGGTGCCGTGTGCTGCTGTTGATCGGAGGCTCATATATGCTGGTAAGCAGCTTGGAGATGACAAGACAGCTCCTGATTGTGCTTGCTGGCAGTATTTAGATATTGCTAATGATACCAGGAAAATTTACTTTATTGATGATGTCATGTTGCAAAGTAGTTTAAATGGAATAGTGTTATGATGTTGGATAGACAGAATACCATTAGAGGGAATGTATTCTGATCAAGTCCTCTATTTTAGGATGAGTTTGTGATTCAGCAAAACTCAATTTTTATTTTGAATCTTGAAAATTACTTTTGCAAAACAGGTTTAAAAGAATCAGTTTATAAAAAAAAAAAAAAAAAAAATTAAAGATTCAATATTTTTAAATCAAAAAATTTCCAAATCTGCTTTTTGAATACCCAACCGGTATTAGTGCTAAATTGCTCCTTTCCCCTTCTCCGACTAGTAAATGTTATACATATCTTCCCTCTTTTCCCCATTTCCCAACTAGTATATGTTTTGCATATTTTTATGATTTTCCCCCCCTGTTCCTCTTTTAAATATGGACAGATCTTTTAAGACTGATTGAAGTTATATGGAGAAGATATATGCGGAATTGAGGATTCGTATTTATGTACCGAAAAGAGGTACCAGCAATTTCATCATGGCAATTTTCATGATCTCATACCCAAGTGGCGGACTAGAAACTTTAGTGAATGTTGGATTTGCATCAGTTGACATAGTAGCAATCTGATAGACTGCATTGCATTTTTGTGCATCGTAAATCATCATTCAACTTGGCATAAACCATAACAGCTAGATGTAGACTGTCAACTATTACTAACCACGCTGATCAGCGGACCCAATTGCCCGTATAGACCATGTCTACATGCTAAGAGCAACAATACTTACAGCACTACTTTTGCTCTTTCTTCTGATTCTGCATACCACATAGTTCTCCAACTGCAGCATGATTAAAAGAAATAAAACTTGAGAATTTAAAAACTATGAGAAGCAGAAAATTGGGATTACTTGTGATTACGTTGGATTTAAGGCGTTCGTTACGCTGAATATTAGGAAATAACGAGGCATTCACTCTATATTCATCCATAATCCAATGGGTTCTCTTCCCTTTCGGTGCCTTTCCCCTGTAGAAAACCATAGTTTTCTTATAGCCGACGCACTTCTTCCTGCGAGTCACAATGGTTTCTTTATCCGTGGCTTTCCAGTATCCCGTGCCAATAGTTCGTCTTGAACTTGATTTATTTGAATGTTTCCTCACTTTACGTGTAAAGAAATATGCCTCTCCAGGCAACGCATGCTTGAATTCATCTGCACAATTACAACACAAGAAACAGTGAGCTAATTAATTTGGCTAATGCAATTTAATCAAACACAGATCCACGAGTATTTCGATACCTGAACGAGATACTTCGACCATTCCAGACATACATAATGGAATCTATTAATAACTTTGCCATAAAATCATCAATAGTTATGAACAGACCCTGCAGAAAGAAAAGAGATCAACGATTCGAATTCCAATTAGATTCGAGATCATTGATCCTATTCCAATTTGTCTGGAGCGGCCGACATATTTCGTTCTGGTAAATTTACCGATTATTAGGCGGCCGTTCCAGCCGAATTTGGCTGGACTTCCAAAAAAGAAGTAGGTAGCAATAACTTACCAATTGGAAGCTGCTCAGGGTCACACTTGTATACATCAATTTCTTGGATTATATCCAGAGGTCGTGGCATGCCCAAAATCTTTTGCGCTAGATAATAAATGATCAACTCATAATCATTAGGAGAAAATCTGTACCCACAAACTGAATTCAGATTCCCTACCATGTCAACACAACGACCTGCTGATTGACGAGGCAGTGCAATTAAGTTCTCTCCAATGTCTTCATTCCCTTCAGCTCCATACTGCACTTGAGGAGCTTGAAAGTCCTCCATCTTTGTTAGCTGATCTACGATCAAGTCACCAGCTAAATTATAAGAAGAAGAAGAAGCTAAGTCATGTTGAAGTTCGTTAATCTCCTCTTCCTCTTCAACTTTATCTGCCTCAGGAGGTGCCAAGTTGCCCAGGACCTCTTCAACTTCAGCTGTATCGGAATCCACCTCAGGACTTGGCAGGTTAGTTAGGACTAAGAAAACCAATGAGCTCAAACTTGACATTATCATTATGCTTTGAGGATTTGAGGAATTAGTTTGGCAATTATTATATAGGAAAAATGATCGCTAAAGTGAAGGAGGTTAAAAATATAACGGAATTGGAAATCCTAATCCTTTTTGGACTAGGATTGCGTACTACAGATCCTATCCGTTGGATACAAATTCAATTCCTTGCCCTTTAGAGTTGACCGGACCGTTTCCTTTTAAGTTGCTGGGCCTTGTAGACACACACTGTTTAAATTTCAAGAGTTATCATAAATAATAAAAGAAAAAATATATATTAGAGATACCCATATTTTTAGTTTTCTTAATTTTTTTTTTCATTTTTTTATTTTTACTGCTCTGGAATATCAAAAACACGGCCATATCTTTTAAAAAATCTACAGTTTTAGTTGATTTTTTTATTTTTTTTGTTGTTTTTGAATAAAATAATTAAAATAACTAAAAACAACTAAAATATTATCACGTCGTAAATATAAAAAAATTACTTAAAAAAATAGTAATTATAATATTATCTTTTAGAAATTATGAATTTGATATTTTAACTTTTCTGTTAAAGTGATTATGTGTTTATTTTGAATAATCAAAATTGACTTAAATATATTTTTTAAAAATAATCTCATATTCTTCTTTTTCTTAAATCTATTTTTAATGTTTTCTTTTTATAAATTTGTATTTGTTCTTCAACACATTAAATAAATAAAAAACTAAAAAGATTTACATTCATCCCAAAAAAGTAAAAAAGAAAAATTCTTTTAACTCATACAATAATAGGTAAGAGATACTGAATTTTTTTCTTTTAAAAAAATAGAAACTAAAGAATATCGAATAATTTTTTTTTAAGAAAATGAACAAAAAAGTTAACTCAATATCTTTAGATTTTAATGCTAAAAAATATACAATAAAAAATAAAAAGAAGATAAAAATAAAAAAATAAAAAATTAGAATAGAAAAAATTACAAGTAAAAAATATTAAATCATTTTATATGTAAACTAAGTTCAATGATTACTTTATATATATTAGCAAGCACTTAATTGAAAAACAAAAATTCAAATACTGAAATAAACAAAATAAAAAATTAAGCCAACAAATTTATTATTATTCCTATTATTAATTTTAAGATATTTTTGAAAAGAAAATTAAGCAAAAACAGCTAAAAAAAGAATTCCTAAAAATAATTTTTATTTGCTCTGCTGAAAATAAAACATCGAGGGAAAAGAAAATAAATCAGAAGAAAATTCATGTTACCCTCCATTGTTCATGATGGGAAGATAAGATATTTATATATATTATATATACATTTGCTACAGAAATAGTAATTTTTGAGTTCGTAATTGAAACAGATAGGGAAAACGCTACTAATGAAGCTTGCAAATGTTACATTCAAAATGAATGAACAAGAACGAAACCCAGTAACCAAAATCCCCTCTCTTCACTTATCCACCTCGCCCTACTTCATTGAGAAAAGGAATCCACTAATCCCTACAAAGAAAATTTCTTACATTGTGCTTAGCTAGAAAAGCAATCCTGTTCCTTGCAAAGGTTACACACTGTACACCAAGGACTGCTCAAGAACGTCTACCAGGTGAAGGCGCTAGCCGTTGCATGGTCACTTCTTGTCACCAGATGTTCCTTGTCCAAAAATCTCTTCAATAATGTTACAAGTTGGTAGAAAATCAACGCCTTTTATTGGAACTGTGTATCGGCTATCCCAAGCTTTAGCATCACAAGAATCCAACAAGTACACCTGATCCACTCCATCACTGTATCCATCTCCATTACCAGGGAAGCATTCTTTCTCATGGCTCCTAACTCGACTACCTTGCTCAGCAACTTCAGTATCAGCTGGATCACAAGAGTCTATCGTATCAGCTTGGAACTCAAAAGACATGCACGAGTTATCTTGGACAGTGAAATCCTCTCCAACAAGCCCTGCCCTATTAACAACATCAAACCTGCTCCCATCCAATGATTTTGTACCAGGTGTTTCTGAAACATTATCTACCCCAGAATCTTCTCCAGTGGCCTCTCCGCTACTGTCTCCCTGATCCCCATCACTGTCATCATCATCATCTTCACCATCTTCAATAAGAGTATCCTCCCCATAATCCGCATGATCATATTGATCAAAAGACTCGATGTCAGAGTCATCATCTTCATCTAGTACACGAGCTTTAAAAGATCCCCTATTGATTCCATGCAATTCATCATCATCACTGTCAATGTCCAAAAAGTTAGATCTGTTCTGAACAGCCCGTCTCCGTAGCATAAATACATTGAAGTAATAGCTGACAATTTCCATGGTAGATCGAGTAGAAAACACGTGTGACAGGTGCTTCCAAAAATTCTGGCCCAATGATGCAGGATTGGAATTCACAACTGCATGAAACACACGTTCCTCTTCCTTGGTCCATTTATGTGTCACCTCCTCTCCCATCTCACAAAATCCCAAATGAACTAACTGTTCATGCCCAAGGAATTTTAAGAGACTTTCCCGAGCTTCCATTATGTGCTGTTGCACACATCTACCAGAGCCTTCATCCATGCAACTGCAATCTTTTCTGCCACCTCCAATCTCATCACTATTATCTGCAGATGTTTCTGTGTCTGGCATGGGAATAATACAAGTGCCCAAAAACTTCTCTTCATTGTCAGTGTGAATGTCGAGGTCAGACTCAGAGAGCGAGGAGCTACCGGGATCTAATGTGTCTTCCCATTCTAACCGGTTCTTATTTACACGCTTGCCAAACAATGGACTGCTCGCTTGATGATTTGGTCCAAGAGGAACTTGTTTTCTAGGAGAAGAATCCAAATATGAAAAGTAAGCATCGTCAGAAGCTTCTAATCTCCGGGGAACATCAAATTCATGTTCCAGGAAATCAGAAGAGTAAGCTGTGAAGCGAGAACCAACATCATCATCCACGGAATTGCTCGTAACCAAAGACCAAGGAACAGCGATCCCAAAATCTTTCACCAACTTTGAAGCTTCAGAAACACAGTTGTTTCCAGAACTCTCATGCTCTTGAGATTTTCCAAAGCTTCCTTCTTGATCATCTGCTTTATAGAACATAGATCGATTAGTCCATTATGAAAAATAAATAAGCATACAAACTACACAATTTTAAACTACACAATTTTATTTCAATTAGTGGTCCAGACGGGTTAGCAGAACACTAGACTAACTGCCATAGAAACAAAAGAATATATTGAGACCACAACTTTTACCGGTAACATCAGTTTCCTCAGATGTAGTTCTATATAAATCTGCAAACTGAGTCATCTTGTTGCTATAGTCCACCTGTCTAGCCTGCTTAAAAGGAAGCTCCTGGAAGTCCTCACAATCAAAAGGTCGTTTAAATCCCATTTCAGTCTGCAAGACAGAACTAAAAGTTAATACAAAGTTTGAAAACCTCGATTCAAGTTCTACTGAAGAAAATCTCAACAACAAGGAAAAGAGACAACAGCATCTACATGTAAGAAAAACAAAAGCATCTAAGAGTAATGTGCTCAAGGACCCCGCCTAAACCACATTCAAAACTGAATCCAATGGGAGCAAGGATTGGCAATAACAATTAGCAAGAATGGGATACCAGATAAAAAGGTCAAAGCAAAGTAGAAAGATGCTAAGTATGTTAAACAGTTGAAACTATGCCAACACAATGCGAGATGCTTTAACATTGGCTTCAACAAAAATGTACACAAGTAACCACTAATGTTGCATAACATGCTTCATTGTCATAGAAGACCATTAGCCTCAATTGAAATATTTAGCCATGCTTCAAAGCATCCAGCGATACTCCAACTGACTCATATATGGAACAAATTTAATGATTAGAGCATAATTAAACACAAACGTCATCAACTGAAACAATTCAACAACAATTCAAGCGATAATTAGAGGAACGAGAATTTACCTCTAAAATTCGTCGACTTCAAACCCTAAAACAGAATAAGGAAAATATGAGACCTAATTTAGACGTTAGAGACGCCGAATTAAATTTCTAAAATGATTTATAAATTTGGTGAAACGAACCTCCAATTCAATTCGAAAAAATAAGAACCTAAAAACTTTTCGAAGAAACCCTAACCCTAAATTTTCGATTCACCAACTACAGCCAAATTTCTGATCGAAGAAGGGTGATATAGACGCGAAACGACGACGGGAATCAAACCCCTAAACCAATTTACAGATTACAAACAAACCTTAAACGATACAAAATCTTCGAAACCCTAATCTCAAACTGAAGCACAAAAACTACAAAAATAGACCCAAAATTGATGTGGAAATTAAGATATATACAGAGGAGATTCAAAACCCACAAAAATCAAGGATTGAAAGGCCGCTAAGGACTGCGACAGGAAACCCTAACCCTAGAACATGAAAATCAACGGCAGAGGTCGAAAGAGGTAGCAATTGAAAGAGCAAACAATGAATTGAAATAATCGGTAGTTGATTCGAAGAATAGATAGGAAAATTAAGAAAAATCGGAGACCGATTTCAGATTGAATTTTAAAAGAGGGAGATGTTGAAATACGATTATCAGGGTCGTGAATTTGTACAAGACGCGGTCCGAGAGACCAACCGGGTTAGATTTGTAGGCAGCTTGACCTTATTATAAACTAGACCGGCCCGGCTTCGCTCTTTTCAAATTACATTAAGGTCCCTTTCATTTATTTATTTAGGATTTTCCTTTTTTTAATTATTTTTTTTCGAAAAAAGTTTGTAAATTAAGTTGCATGACTGGTTTAGCATAATTCTCTCTTGTTTCCAACATCAAACTAAAATACAAATTTCATAAAAAAATTCAAATTAAATATGGATTTCTTTTCTAATTGAATATAGGTTTTTTTCTATTCTTATAAATTTGATTTAATTTATTCAGAACATTTCTATTATGGACACCTTTTTAATTTGAATTATAATACTAGGGAATAGCTCTCTTCACCCTCCCTTATCAGTATTTAGAGAATTTAAAAAAAAAATATTATTTTTTCAAACGAAAAAGGAAAAGGTCATTATTTTTAATTTTTTTTCCCTAGAAAAATATTTACTTAGAAAAAGATTAAGCATTAACAGAAAGTTGGTCCATATGGATTTTCTGCTGTAAAAACACTGGTATATATATATACCTAGTTTAAGAATCGGCTCATATATTAGATAACTGAAGTACTGATAATTGGATACAATTTTCTTAAAGAAGAATTTATGCTACAACTTTTCCACGAATATTTGTTAATAATATTAAACAATTAAATAAGTTGCTGTTAGCAAATCTTGCTATAGAATTTTATCAACTGTCGATGCTTTATTTGGAAATACTGCATAAAGCTCCTCTGTACAAACATCTGGATTGAACCCGTAATTCTTTGAAGACCGGCTCTAAACTTGATGAACATAACTGGAAACATGCCATTATCATCTTACACAGGCAAAAGATGCAACGTTATCATATTCCATAAGGAAAAAAAAAAAAAAAAAAGAAACAGAGAGAAATCTGTCAAGAAACTGGAAAGATCATTCTGAAAGAGTACTATAATTTCCCAATATTCTGCTTTATTACATTAAGCAAATAAGAAAATATTCAAATGGAGAGGGACCCGGATATAATTGTTTAATGAAATCCACTACTAAACAGTAAATGACTAAATTGCAAAACTAGAACATATTAGGGCTAAAGAGGGACCAAAAAAATTTAAAAGATTATAATGCCTCTGGTATATGAGTCAACAACAACCGCCACAAGCCACTTCAATTTCCAGGGAGGTTTATGCAATAGCAGGCATGTCCTTCAACCATGGATCCAGTGGCTTACCAATGGCGTAAACGATAAACCCTATTTGCCTCAGCTTATCAGCATCCACAATATTACGTCCATCGAACACAAATGCAGGCTTCTGCATGTTTTCGTAGATCCTCTCATAATCAAGAGTTTTGAACTCATCCCACTCAGTTAGAATGCAGATACCATGAGCACCCTTTGTTGCCTCGTAAGCATCCCAAACACAACTAACTTGCTTAACAGAAGTTGGACTCAATGGCTGTAGATGAATGGGATGATCCCAATCAAATTTCTTCATAGAGAGGTCCCTTTGAATCTGGTCTTCTGAAACCTGTGGGTCATATATGCTCAATTGAGCTTTGTCACCCAATAAGCCCTTGCAAACATCAATAGCTGGGGTCTCCCTAGTATCACCGGTATCTTTCTTGAAAGCAAATCCTAAAATTGCAATCTTCTTACCTGACACTGTGTTAAACATAGAAGAAACCACCCGATTCACAAAACGGTTCTTTTGGTAGTCATTCACCTTGATAACCTGTTTCCAGTAATTTGCAACCTCAGGAAGGCCATTGCACTCACAAATGTAGACCAAGTTCAAGATATCTTTCTGGAAACAAGATCCACCAAATCCTACACTGGCATTCAAGAACTTAGGCCCGATTCTTGTGTCCTTGCCAACAGCATGTGACACTTGAGTGACATCTGCACCAGTGGCCTCACACAGAGCTGACATAGCATTAACAGAGGAAATCCTCTGTGCCAAAAAGGCATTTGCAGCTAGTTTTGAGAGCTCAGCAGACCACAGATTGGTGCATATGATCTGTTCCACAGGGACCCAATGGGCATAAACATCTCTCAATGCTTGGATTGCTTTTTGCCCTTCTGGAGTCTCCCTACCACCAATAAGCACACGGTCTGGTTTAAAAAGGTCTGAAATTGCAGTTCCTTCGGCAAGGAATTCAGGGTTAGAGAGAATTTGAAAGTTGATGCCTTTGCTGTTGTGGGTCAATATCTTCTCAATTGCCTCAGCTGTTTTCACAGGGACTGTTGATTTCTCAACAACAATTTTGTCAGATTTTGATACATCTGCAATCATTCGAGCAGCACTCTCCCAATAAGTCAAATCTGCAGCTTTTCCAGCTCCAAGCCCTTGGGTTTTGGTTGGGGTGTTAACTGACACGAAGACTATATCAGCCTCCGAAACATGTTTCTCAACATCAGTGCTAAAGAAAAGGTTTCTTCCTCTACACTCCTTCACAACATCGTCAAGACCTGGTTCATAGATGGGGAGCTGGTCGCTATTCCAGGCATTGATACGCGCCACAGAAATATCAACCACAGCTACTTCAATTTCTGGGCACTTCAAAGCAATCACAGCCATGGTGGGGCCACCAACATAGCCAGCTCCAATACAGCAAATTTTCACCATTTTTATATATTAAGGAATTGATAGCCTGAAATAAGAATCAGAAAACAACAATCCAGTGCATGAATATTTTGAGAGGAACGATGTAAAACAAAAATAAAATCTAAAAGGAAATAAACATCATTCTTGCCTCACCACATACAGGCTATACAGGTTATAGATCATGAATATATTCAATTAAGGTATATGCACCTTGAATGCTAAAAGAAACTGAACTATACAGACATCCAGAACTAATTTCAGCTATCTGGAACTAAGCAGTGCAATCAACTTCAAGATCTGGATCGATGTGGCTTCAACTTTAACATAATACGAATATGATTCTTCTGGATACACATAAAAGAATTGAAAATATAGATCTATGGAATCCATTGACAAAAGGAATTACAGATCTCGAACTGAAGAAAAGTAGTTTTCAAATAAATTATGCAATTCCACTTATAAGCATATGAAAGACAACCTCAAGAACACTAAAAATTTTGTGTTAATAAAATAGAATCAGAAAATCATATTCAGCTACCAGATCCACAAGGAAACGAAACCATGACATGGATCTGTACATACAAACTGAATTATGAAACAAACCAAAACCCAACTGTCAACAGAGGAAACTACTCAATACAAAAAAGACCCACATCATAAAACACCAAAACTAAATTGCGCATTAGCAAGAAAATGCACAAATCGAGTAAAGATCAATAAAGATCAAACTTTTACCTTGCAATTCTCTTACTGTTTTGGGAGAGAAAGACAGAACTGAAATGAAAGAGAGAGATGAGACGCGGAATTAGAGAGAAGGTGGTCTACCGAGTAATGAGGAGATGAAGAAATGGTTTCATATATATATATATATATGCATATGCCTTCAAGTTTCCATGATCGATTAAACAACTTGTGGAAAAAAAAATTGGAGTGTAGAATTTTAAACCTTAAAAATGGTTTATTTATTGGATGCTTTTAGTGAAAATATGTTGGTTTAAAATAATTAGAACTTAATTAAACTGTAATATAGTTTTTTTTTTTACTGTAATCATAGATTATGTAGGATCATGGATTATGGCCATGTTGGGAAAAAGGAATTTGTGAGAAATTGTTACTATTGTTATTGTCGGTGGGTCAATAATGTGCGTACTCCTAAAATATCTCTATCCAGATATATTACCAACCAGTTTCAAAAACATAAGATATATTACCAACTTTGCATCACGCCTCTGTGCGTGTTTTAATAATAGAATTATATATTAAATTGAATTTCATATATTAGAAATAGATACAATAAAAAAAATATTATCTATTAAACCAGTGAGAAATATAAAAGGAAAATATAGCAGGTATGGCAATAATTGAGCTTGTTATTTTCATCAAAAAAGGTGATTAAAACTCTTGTTAATATTGATAGATGTCCATAAGATATATGTTTTGTATTACTATATATTATATTCTTTTTATGTGATGCTAATATTTTTCTCAAAACGATTATTTAACTTTCAATGTGTATGTTTTCATCGAATAATGGATTAATGATATTTTTATATTTAAATTCATCAAAATTATGTAAATTTCTATATATGGTTAAACTTGTAGAAATAATTCTGATAAAGATTTTTAGAGAGAATATGATAATTGGAAATCATCGAAGTCATGTATATGATTTTCTGTTATTTTAGAAAGTTTAATAAGTCAAAAAGAAGATTCATAGTATGAGACAAAAGAAACATGGCCAAATTTATTCAATTTGTTTATTGTAATATAGTAATTTTGGTTGATTCAAAATTTAAATTGCTTTGCTTCAATAAAAATAAATGAGTTTACAAAAATTAATAATAATAATAATAATAAAATAATGACCACGGTGATAATAATAATAATAATAATATGAACTTTTGCAAAACCAATACATACAGCAACAATCCAATTCTATATAATAAAAAGAAACACATACAGCAACAATCATGAAGTGGCAAATGATGTATTTAAAAGACGGAAAAAAGGTAAAAAGTGGCATGTGTTCGCTTCTAACTAGTATACAAATAAATAATCAACAATTATGAATTTGAGTCAATTCCCGTTCTGTTAACAAATAAAACAATAAATTTAATATAACATTTAAATTAAAAGTATAAATTTTAAATTTGAATTTTCTTTTATGCATTAAATAAATTATCATTTTTCATAATAAAAATAAAATATTAGTTATTTTAATATTTATCATCTCAACCTTTCAATTTTTAATTAATAAATTTAAAACATTTATATATATAGCTCCCAAGTTTTATGGTTTTAATTTAAGTAAAGTAGAAGTTGAAAGAACTTTAGCTGAATAAATTAATAAGAATATCTTGGTAAATGGGAGGATTATTTAATAACCCATTTCAAGTTTTCAGTTGGGCGAGGTGCTTTCCTTGCTTTGTATTGAATTAAACAAGCACATGCATCCTCCATCCATGGTTAATTATTGTTAGGTTAAATTAAGAAATGCTTGAATCAGAATGATGGTGGCATTTGGCATAAAGAAGAAACGTTTTTATATTATATATTGAGAACATTCGAATATGGAGAATAAATGAACATGTAAGACACTACTAATTAATTCCTTTATTCATTATAAGGTCAATTAATATTAAATGGAAAGGTGGCAAAAAAAATTAAAAAACGAGCATAAATTAATTAGGTGAAGGGACCCACTTGAGATCTAAAGCCATTGCTGCTGCTGCTGCAGTTGTTGGGTTTGGTGATTCAAGAATCAAGAGTAGTGATTACGTTATGTGAAAATATGGATCTTCTCTTTTCTTTTCTTTTCTTTTTCTAGAAGTAGCAGCAACAGAAACACTATGGTTAGTGATTGCTGTGACCACATCTGATTCAAGCACAACGTATTTTTTGCTGTAACCTTCCTTGTAATATGCCATAGAGGTGTCTTGAATCAGAAGTCTTCTCTATCTCCTTCCTGTTACAGTGGATATGGTAACCAAACAAATTTTACTAAGTATTTTACCTGATTTTTCTGGAGATCAAATGAGTCTATTCTATCCCATCTGCTGGGCCAATTTGAACTTTTAAGATTTCTGAAGTTCTCTCTATTTGTGAACAAGCAATAATTCAGTTCCACCAGGTCTGAAACGCATGCATTTTGTTTTTTTGAATCCCTTATTAATAATATTTAGTATTAGTATTTCAATATTTGGGTTTTGATCATTAAATGTAGAAGGAGCTTGTGGCTATAAAGATCTTATGCAACAAGGATATTGCCTAAAAACACCAGCCTTGAGCACAGCTCTTTTCCATGAATGGCTAAGGGGCGGTGCCCGCTATGGACAATGCCACAAGCCCACAACTCCACCAGATGGTGCGAGAACAGCAACATCAATGCCCCTGTTACAAGCCTGATCACAACTGATGCAACCCTCCTCCGAAGTTCGTAATTAGAAAAAAATTTCAGTATAGAGCTGGCAGTGTGCCTGTCAAACGTGGCCTTAGTCCATTGCATTAAGCAAGGAGGCATTAAGTTGAAATCAAGGGTAATCCTTATTGGATACTTGTTTTTGGTATACAATGTTGGAAAACTGGTGAGAGAGGAGATTCATGTTAAGATCAAGGGTTCAAGAACAGATGACCCGAAATTGGAGCAAAACCTAGCAAAGTCCAAAGACACTATTAGCAGGGCAAAATAAGCTAGTCATTTCAAGTGAGTACTAGTGTTGGTATAAAATGGTGCACTCTGATGATGCAGCACCTTCTAATTGACAACTTGGTGATTTCTTTGACGGCAAGCAATTTCATTTATTTAGATTGGTAATGAGGGTTCCTGCTCGTGTTAATCATGAGGATATAAGCTAATCATCGTGTGCATATTTGAATTTAATATAATAATATGATTTTTCTGTGCCACAGTCAACGTTTTTAATTCCGACCTATGTAAATAAAATATATTTAAATTATTCATCTGCATATCTGTGTGCTTGGCTACTTTGTCAACATTTAAGAAGATGTTAAGAAATTCTTGAACCATTTTACAGAATCTTTAGGGTATCTCTTGAGCTTGTCCTTGTAATCCACAAAGTAGAGACCAAATCTTGAAGTATATCCAGCTGCCCACTCCCAATTATCCAGTAAAGACCATACAAAATACCCTTTAACATTGCATCCATCTTCTCTGCAATAGCCAAAAGAAAGTAATATGAGATGCAATGGTGGTTGCTTCAACATATCTAGTAGAATGCATGTGCATTAGTGAAAAATCTAGTCCTACTTGATAGAAGCTAGCAAGTTAGTTAGATAGTCATTGTGATATTTGATCCTTTTCTCATCCTTTAAAGCATCTTTAACTGGCTTAAGGAGGTCATTGGGGTCATCCATCCCTGCAAAGACCAGAAGTAAAAGAAAGAGGAGCTAGTAATTAGAGATTATCAATTGCAGATTAATGGGATCATTAGTGTTTAAGGTGAAAGCTAATAAAGATATTCTACTTCATGGGTTTTAAAGGAATACCATTTTCTGTTATAACGATTGGAATGTTTCCATACTTATTCTTGATGTAATTCATTAAGCTTCTCATACCTTCAGGAACTATGTACAACCACACAGAGTTTGCCTGCAATTTCAGCCAAGTGAACCTTTTTAGTAGTCAGTAAGAACTAAACTTTTTGCAGTCCAAGTGTTAAGAATCTACACAAGACTAGCTCAACTTCGATGAGTTACATACCCTGTCTCCAATAGGTTTCAGACCTTTAAATGCTGTAAAGAAGAACACGCTAAGTTATCCAATAAAGTACACAAACGAAAATGAAAAATCTTTGGCTTCTCAGTTAATCTTACGAAGAGTTGTGGCGCCAGAGTCTGCTAGGGAATCATTAAGGATTTTGTTAATTGGGCCACCTGAACTTTCTGATGCATAATATGTAGTATAGTGATTAATTCCCACAAAATCCAAAGACCCTTTAACAAGGGCAACCTCTGGTTTGGAAAACTTTGGCAGTCGATCTCCAACTCTACTTCTTATTGAACTTGGATAATCCCCAAATATCAACGGTTCAATGAACCTGAAGATAAAACAGAAGAAAAGGAAACAATAACTCACAAGTATATTTCTTCAGCAAATACTACTTTCTCACGACATGCCAGAATGACAATACTTACCAGCCTAGCTGAAAGTCTTGTGCTCTTTGAGTTGCCTCTATGTCTTTTGTTGAGTTGCTTGCCGGAATAAACCACATAACATCGAGTGATATACCAACGGATCCCCTTTGTGTTGCCTGAAAAACTCTTGTGTTAGGATCAATTGGTGTTGTTAATTACATAAGCAATTAGTCCTTTTCAACACAATGTATAAAATAAAATAAAAATTACCTTGTATTTTTTCCTGTAAATATCTACCACAGTTCCATGAGTAAGTAGTACATTGTGAGCAACAATGTAAGGCTCGGTTGCAGAGTTTCCAGCCGTGCAGAGGAGGTGGAGAAGGATGGAGCATCGTCCTGGAGCCTGGAGACCAACATCGTATCCTTGAATGGTAAATGTATGAGGCTCGTTGAAAGTGATCCAGTGCTTCACTCTATCACCAAATTCTCTAAAGCAAGTCTCAGCGAATATCGCAAAATCCTTTCTGTAAATGACTCGGGTCATTCCAACAGAAACATAAAAAGATAAATTGATACAAAAATGTTGATAAGATTAGGAAGTCTTTTTACATGATCTGGGGGCTGAGCCATCCTTTGTATCTATCATCCAGGGCTTGAGGAAGGTCCCAATGATATAAGGTGACATAAGGCTCAATTCCTGCATATATCGTTTCCAGTAAGTATTTATTTTTCTGCATAAGCACGGATCTAAGCATAGGCAATTTCTAGCTGCTATGAACTTGTTTTCTTTATTAGCTATTAATTGTTATGAACGGGCAGCAGATTCTGATAGTTTGAACAAAAAGGGTACCTGCAGCAAGTAAAGCATTGATGAGATTGTTATAATGATCAACTCCTGGCTGATTTATCGCGCCGGTGCCATCTGAAGAGAAACATAAAACGTTATGCTTCTGTGATGCAAGATTATTTATGACTCGCAACTCAAAAATCAAAGAACAAGTAATTGGTTTGTGGTAGGTCAGCTCTACATGACTGGAACTCTTGTCACTATTTGATGTCACTTGGTAGGACTATTACTATTTGCGACGAACTTACTAGGATAAATTCGAGGCCAGGAAATTGAAAATCTGTAGGCATCCATGCCCATATCCTTCATAAGCTGAATATCCTCCTGTTTGCATGAATCACAGAGTCAAGTACTTCTGAGTGTAGCTTTGCTCAAGTATTCATAATTTAAGGAACTGGCAAAAGAAAACATACAGCAAACCGGTGGTATTGATCGACTGCCACATCAGCATTACTGAAATCCAGTATCTTGCCTGCAGGACAATGTAACTTGATCATGTAATCATATATGAAAATGTCGAGTTCACCATTTATCTAATTACCATATGAATGATAGAAAGGCATAAACAAAGTCAAATATGTTTAAAATGGATTAGTCATTGCACAAATTACAAATTGACTGACGGCCATTTAGAAGATACACTATAGAGAAGAAGGCATTATTAATTGTGTCTTGTAACAGTTCGCAAATTTGAATCAACAAGTTAACGAAGAATTTATACCGAAGGAATGTGAGAATGTGTCCCAAACACTTGGTCCTCTTCCATCCTCTTTCACTGCTCCTTCATACTGCAGTCAAAGTTATTTTATGAACAAAATAAATCATTAAAAGGAAAAAGGCGCTGTTCACAGTCTAATATTTGATAGAGTGATTCTATATAATTCACCAAACATTTGTCACAATTTTTATTTATTTAATATCACATATAGTATTTTTATAAAACTATCTGTTAATTTTAAAATATTATTATTAGACATAAATTTAGTATTATGATCAGAAATTATAATCGGACCGTACAAAAAACAAAAGTAATAAAGACGATGAGAATCTTCCAGCATTTAATTTTATCAGAATTGCTGTTACTGTCGACTTATTAATTTCTATTTAGGAGAAGACTCAGACTCTTGAGTCAATAAGGCATCATAATTAGTGAAAATGTGCGGTGCCAGCACGCAAGCACTGTATGAACATGCATTAAAGAAAAAGTAAAAAGTCTATTCTTTTTTCCTTCTAGTGCTGCCTGTCTCTATTTTAGAAATTTCCAAATGGCCACCACCACCACTAACCCACCATGCACTTTCATCATTATAAACATTTCTCAAGTCAAACTCAGAGTAAACGAAAGCAAACAGAAAAATTCTGTTGCATTTTTATTTTGGTAACTGGGTACGTGGGTAGGATATTAAAAGTCTTACATGCATTCTTATATTTCATCATTAATCCATTGAAGTTTATTTAATTCTGAATCGTTTCTGTTAAGATTTATATGCACACACTATATGCATAAATTTAAATTATAAATGGGATGAACTTTTATGAAATTCTAGACTCGCTTAAGTGGTCTAAATCTGTCCATCTTGCTATATTTTTAATGGTTAGAGACTGTTCAAAGTGGTGAACCCGAAATGACAGGATCAAAATTTGAACGCACCATAGTTTGTTGACAAAGTTGCTAATCAAAAGGGTGAAGATAATTATTTTCTTTAGCTTATATGACAAACATGGTACTTGTATACACACTTAAAAATTGGAAAAATAAAATGTACATATGTAGAGAAACAAAACTTTAGAAGTGTATAGCTCGTGCAAAAATATTCAATATATATTATGACAATCTTTAGGACGTCAGTTTGTTGTTGGTAATTGTGTTTGTGTTTGTGTGCAGTCCATTAATCATAAACGATAAGGAGAGCACTGAAAGGCAAGACTTTAAGATCACGTGAAAATGGTAACCCCTTAAAAGGGGAAGTCTTGAGCATGAGCATGTACGACAAACCATCAAGGCCAACTTGTAACTTGTTAGCCAATCAGCACAAACATTGAATAACAGATTTATCATCACACATATCATTGGCCTCGATTGCCTTTTCTCTTTTTTTTTTTTTTTTTTTATGTGTTAAAAGATTAAAATTATCACAAACAAGAATCATAAGATATGGCACTGGGCTAGTAACTCAGTAGTCCAGTGCAGATTAAACATGACATTTTTGCAGATCAGAAGATGCTTTTGTTTGTTTTGCTGGTACTACGTCAATAATGGAGAAATTACAGTAAAACTAACCTGAAAAGCAGAAGAAGCAGTTCCGAAGACAAAACCTTTAGGAAAACTTGCTCTGTTAATCTGTTGTGACAAGCATGACTGGATCTCAAGAACCAACACTATCACTAGTATCACCAAAGCCTCATTGCCTCTTCTCATCTTGTCCTATATCTATCTCTCTATACAGAGAATTACTCGGTTGCAGAGAGCAAATAGAGAAATTGGCTGCTTTTAAATCAGCAATTTGACAAAGACAGATTTGAATTTTCCAAGGAGAAAAAAGAGCACCTGATTGGGATATATCAAGAATAATAGAAAACTGTGTAGGAACTTGTAGGGTAAGACTGGTTTTGATTTATATGGAGAGCGACTAATTGTTAACTATATCATTATATTGATATGTAATGTGAAATGGGTTGTTACAAAATGATGATGGGTGGTGGCAGGAAGTGGCTGAAGACGGTGGTGGTGGTGGGATTGGGTTGGGTTGGGGGAGTGGATGCTGTTAGCCAATGAAACTCAAAAGTCTCTAGGTTCACACAGGGTTTGATACACAAAACGTTTTATGAGGGCCTCTTCTTATATGGAGATTAGATTGGGTTCAGATTTTGAGGTTGCTTTTCTTGTGCCATTACCAAAATTCTTTCTTTTTGTAAAATGCTGAGTTGTTGTGGGATTTTCCAATTGTGAGTTGTGTTTTTCTCCGGTTACTTGGCTTCTTCGATTGACGTAGTACTTACTGCTCTTTCATTGGCCGGCGACTTTTCTTTTCTTAAATTCTTGCCGGTTTATCCCACTCGCCATTACAGAACGTGGTATTGTTCCAAATTTCCTATGCAGCGAGGTAGTGTTGGGAATTGTTGCGAACCTTTTAGTTTTTTTCTTTTTATATATATTTTTAATTAAATATACGATGAAATGAAATTCCATTAAATGATAATAAAAATAAAATATAAAATGAGAGAATAATTCTAAAGTACATTTACGAAGGATCAATTGAGCAATTTTTACATAATTTATGAATCTAAGTTAAATTATTGATTTTAAAAGATAATTATAGTTAATACCTATAAATTTTAGAAAATTTATCAAGCTTAATAAAATTTTAAGATTTTAAAATTATTTATAAAAGATGAAATATTTTTAAATTAACCATAAATGAAAGACTGTTAAAACATTTTTATATTCTAACACTATCATGCTAAATAGATCTATTCACTGATTTTAAATAATTACAGGGTCATCAAAGTAAGCTTAAAATATTTAAACTTAAATATAGATTTTAAAACCTAGCATGTGTAAAATATATAAAATTAATATATTTTCAATCACAAGTCAAGTTTGAATAAAAAAAATTAAATTTGAGTAACCAAATTGAATTATAATTGGATATTAAACCATTCTCAGTCTAGTTTTTTAATATATATATTTTAAGATTTAATATTTCAAACTTATTTTCACCTTAAAAGATAAATATTTAATTTGTATTGCTAATTTATTATATATAAACAACCCACCTAATATAATTAGAATATATCGATATTGCTATAATTATGAGTTTTTTATATTTATAATGGAGGATTTATTATCTTTTTGTTGTGCTAGGTAAGTTGTTAAATAAGCAATTACTTTATATGCATGTACATTGTATTCTATAAAATTATATATTTATTTCATTTATAGTTGTAAACTTATATTTTTCTTATGATATCTTATAAATATATATTTTTGTGAATTTTAAAATATTGTACCTAAAATAAATTTTTAATAATTTTATGTATTTATTAAATAAAAATTATAAATTTTAAATTAAACTTATATAAAATATTTTAATATGTAATTTTTATATAAAATCATATACTAAAAAATGTTTATATAAATTTCTCTTAAAAGAAAGTTTTCTATGCAAATTAACCTAGAATTTTATAAGTTTTGTTCAATAAATATATAAAGATATTAGAAAGTTATTGTAAGTATGACTCTCTAGAATTTACCAATTATTTTATATACACAATTCTGATTTAATACTTCTCACCATTAAAAATAAAATAAAAAATTGCTTATTAAATTTATAGATTGTGAATATTGAATCAAACATAATCACAAAGAAAATTAAATCATCAATGTGTTGATTTTATATTTAACTTAAACAATGAAATCTTATAAAATTTATGAAGTCTATATTTAATGGATTTAAATGAAGTCTAAAATAATTAGGTGTCATTTTATATTTTAAATAATTTAAACATACATTGTTATTTGATCAACATATTGTAAAGTTTACTATGTTATAGTTTTTGAAAAAGAACATTATTAAAAGTTAAGAGATATAAATACTTCATCCTATAATAAAATTCATAGAATAAACTTAAATGGGCTCAAATTTGTTTGTAATAATTACTTTATCAAATACATATCACAAAAGGGTCTTTACAATGGGAAAAAAGAAAAGAAAAGAAAATAAAAAAGAGCGCGTGGGTCTTTGCGCTTAAGGTTTGAGGGGTATACACACAACAGTGGCTCTGGCCCACCAAAAGCCTCCAGCGTCCTTACTTTAAGGGTCCATCTATACAGCGTCGTCTTACATACTGTTATACCATAGCCAATCATGGAAATTTCTTGGCAATGTTTTCTTTTCTTTTCCCTCTTGATTTTTTTTTTTTTTTTATTTTAATAAAAGACCTGTTATAAAGTCGCTCTATATCTGTCCAGTCATGGTAATTTAGTTCTTGGAAGAAAGAAAGAAAAAATCTCTTTTTCACGGTGCAATTCGTAAGTAAAGATGGTTTTCAAGCTTTAGACAATTTTTAAGTTCATTTTCAAAAGGGTCGAGTTAAAATGTCATTTCTGGTGGCGATTCTTGCGAAAACTGGGGGCATGTGGATGATTTTCTTGTGATACAGTAGCGATTAAATGAACAAGAAAACAATGATAAACTTGGCATATCCTGATAACAAAATAAATATATACATCTTCATGTCGCCACTTCATTTCTAGTTGACTTATGGCTGATCCATTTTCATTTCATCTCGTTATTTCTATTTTCTGCATTTAAATATTACCATCCACATACATATACACATTTATCTACAGTATAACGATATAACATCATAAATTTATTTATAAATAATGCGATACTTGTATCTATTTAAAAAAAAAAATTAATTATAACTAGAATCAACATAAGATATACATTTCTAATTAGATTAAATACGAAAGTGCAAAGTTCATTTTTATTTTTGACTTGGAATCATATAAGATATTAATTATAAGCACAAGTATTAATAATCAATGTGTTTGATTAGGTGTGAATGTGGAATTATTGTGCAAAGAAAAAAGAAAGAGAAAAGGGTTTGCATATAAATAAATACGAAGAAAAATATTAACTTCATTGTCAGCCAAAAAGTCATTATCGTTCTGCATGTGTTGTTTTTAACGATCTATGTCAATATTTGTCATCAATTTCTAGTATGCAGTCGTAGTTTTTGATTCCTTTTTCTCTTGATTATATATATATATATATATTTAATTTCATGTCTAAAAAAGAAGGCAAGTAACTATTATCTATTAATAATTATTATTATTATCCAAAAAGAACGGTATAAAGACATCTAATAGTTTATTATTCCTTTACTTGGTGTGAACGAAATAATACTTTCTTAATCATGGAACCTAACAGCTATATACATCTTTAAATTTAGGGTTTCCTAATAATAAAGAAGTAAGTAAAGCAAATCCAGTTTATCTCGTATATAAAATTGAGAAATAGTCAGGGTTTGTTCTTCTTCTTGTGTTTGTGTTTGCACTAATTGATTATATTTTATTACTGAAAAAGCAAAATTTAGAACATATCTTCACAAGCAAAATATTGGCTAAACTTGCACGTAAAAGTTAGGAAACAAGACAAGACAAGAAAGGAGGGCAGCTCATCCATTGATTAAAGTATTTCTAAGTGATAAGTGCAGTTGGAATTATGGTCACGTGGATAAACAATTTATCAAAAGCAAATGGATTACTAATAAGAAAATATAAATCTTTTGGACAGAAAAAATATGAACCTGGATCCAAGAGGAAAACACGATGACGTCAATACGACACCGTTCTATAAAAATAAAATATTTGAAATTAAATTCAAATGTAAAAGCTGAAAACATTATATTTTTTTATTGAAATAATATTTTCTAATCCAAAAATTTAATTATTTTATTTTGTAATTTAAAGATTTAATTAAAATTTTATAATAAAAATTTAATTATTTTGTGTTATTTAATTTAAAAATTTAATTGTTTCGATTTCGAATTTAAGAATTTAACTGAAGTGTTGAGGTTATCCTTAACTTATTTTTAAATATTAAATATTTAGAAACTTCAAAGTTATACTGTAATAGGGTGCACTGGTAGCTGCTGCGCAAATTAGAAGGAAGATACTAGTTGAAAATGGAGAATGAAGAGGACCCACCAGTCGCAGTTGAAATCGCATCCGAGTCAGAACGACCCCCGACGGATGACGTCTCGGTTGGCGTTACCGTTATCACTGGATATCTCGGTGCTGGCAAATCCACTGTAAAAACCCCTACTCAACGCTTATTTGATTTAAATGGATAGCGTTTTGATTTTGTGCCCTAGTTGCCAACTCATAGTTGGGTTTTTTGTTTTATGTTATAGCTTGTTAACCATATCTTGAATTCACAACACGGAAAGAGAATTGCTGTGATATTGAATGAGTTCGGTGAAGAGATAGGAGTAGAGAGAGCAATGATAAATGAAGGAGAAGGAGGTGCTCTTGTTGAAGAATGGGTTGAGCTAGCAAATGGGTGTATTTGTTGCACTGTTAAACATAGTTTGGTTCAAGCACTTGAGCAACTTGTACAAATGAAGGAAAGGTGTGTGCTTATTGTTGTCTTTCTTTCTTCTTTTTTTTCAAAAAACAAAACTTTTAGAGCCAATTTAAATGTCAGATAGTGATATATGAATTACTTGTCTTGTTTTTAGTAGACTTGATCATATTATAATTGAGACCACTGGATTAGCGAATCCTGCTCCTCTTGCATCTGTTCTTTGGTTGGATGATCAGCTGGAATCAACTGTCAAGCTTGATTCTATAGTCACTGTAAGTCCTGTTATTGCTTGTTTTGATTTTTCTTTTCCAGCTTTCCAGTTACGCAAATTGTTGAGCAGAAGTAATTTTTATTGTATTTTAATCTAAAACTAAGACTTGATAAGATGGAATACAAGATATGAAAGCTTGAGATTATAGTGTGCAGTCTACAAATTACTACTACATCATGTCTTTCACTTTGCTTTTATTCTTCTTCCATCTTTGGTGGCAATCTGTTAATTGGAATTTCAATAACAAGTATATGGTGAACATTTTCAGTTAATCTGGATGCTTATGTTGTGTTTGTTTCTTTGAAAGAACATTGAGAAAAAATGCGACTGCGAAAATGGGAGAGAAGTAAATTAAAATGCTAAAGTTTTCCTCTCATTCTCTCCACAAACCAACAGCAGCACTATTGTTATGTTGGGTCTTACAGGATACCTTGTATCAGGATGAGGTGTCAACATCCATCTTAATGTCTTCTTTGCCCATAAACTATGAAACTTGGAGTTGTTTTGTATTATAATAAGTTACTATTATTTTTTCCCCATTCATGCCTATCTTTAGCAAGTTTCTGCTCACACAGGTTGTAGATGCCAAAAATCTTCCTTTCCAGCTCAACAACCATCGCAGCTCAACTTCATTCCCTGAAGCATTTCTTCAAATTGCATTTGCGGTAATTCCTTCATGACTAAGTGATATGGATGGCGGAATTAGTTATAAGAAAATTTATTTTCCTGAGAGTTCTGAAGTTTAACCCTTTACAGAAACCTTTAGAACATAAAGTAGTTTCATAACCGAGGCTTAGCTGAGTTTGGTGAGTTTAGTCTGTTTGTATATATATGTATCTATGTATTTATGCTTTATATAATCCAATATAGTTTATAATCATACTTTTTACCAAAAAATTGTTTGCTTCCTTTTCCATTTGATGTTTTTCATATTGGATAATGTGAACACTAGCCTTTCCATGGACTTATTATTTTGTTTTTTTTTTTTTTTTCATGTAGGATGTTGTCATTCTTAACAAAGTTGATTTGGTTTCTTCAGAGGGTCCTGAGGCCTTGGAGGAATTGGAGAAGGAAATACATAACATTAACTCCCTTGCCAATATCATTCATTCTGTTCGGTGTCATGTTGACTTGTCAAAGATATTAAACTGCCAAGCATATGATGCTACTGTAAGTTGCGGAAGACATCACAAATTTAGCATCACTATATCTTTTAGAATTATTTGAATGGATCTTGAGGTTCTCCGTTCTTGGCTTTTTAGCATCACTCTCATTTGGAAACATTGTTGGAAGAAAGCAAGTCACTATCTACAAGGGATATTCATGATGGTGGTGTGCGAACTGTTTGCATTTGTGAGTCACAGCAGGTTGATCTTGATAAGGTAGTCATTGGATTTGAATGATTGTCATTATACTCAATCTTCTTAATGGTTTTGCTACTAATGGTCTTCCAATGTGGAAATGTGTTTTAATTCATCTCACACATATGATTTCAGACTTATTTGATTGTCTAGCACCAGTTGTTCAGCTGGTGTTCTTTTCCTTTCTTTATCTACCTTTCCATTCTCCATTGGGCCAATATTTTCATATTTACGATCATGAATCTGACAAGTCTTAAAATCTTATGTTGGTTTTTCTTTCTGCTAAAGTATGGCAATATAGTAAATCTTGAAACAAGATTTGCATGACTGAACCTTATGCTTTTGCAGTTACTTGATTTAACAATGCAAATGCCTTTTGTTTTCTTTCTTTCTTTCATTTCTTTCCATTTTGTCTTAAAAGAACATCAGGGTGAAACTTGATTTTGGCTGATACAAGTTGTTGAATTCTGTATATTTTTGTATTTTTCAATCCCTTTCTTTTTGGAGTTGCCTGCATGGTTCCTGGACATGCAAGTATTCCTAAAGTTCAACAGTTCTATCATAAATACCAATTGCTGATCTTTTCTGTAAAATCTTGAAATTGGTATCAACACAAGAAAGCAGTTGAATTTGAATATATGTAAATTGCTATTTACTTGCACGGCCGATATTCTGGAGGCTCGGTGGGAGAGACAAAATTTGTTGTCACCAGAAGTTGTGCGATCAACATTCAAAGTGTTCAGGGTCAATTATCTGATGAGATAACCCTGACAACCACATTAATACTTAACATATGGCTCTGTAATTCAATATCATGGTTATGTTCCTTTTGTTAATTTCCATTATTTTGTTGAATGCCTTTCCTTTTTTGATAATTCATGATATTTCAATTATCACAGGTTCGTTTATGGCTTGAGGAGATCTTATGGGATAAGAAAGATGACATGGATGTTTATCGTTGCAAAGGGGTTTTAAAGGTGCAGAACTCTGATGAACTACATACTCTGCAGGTAATATTTGAAACAGAATTTTCAGCAGGTTTTTTTATTATCATGAGAAACTTACTAATGTGATGTTAGGGCATCAGATAAATAGAGGTTTTGGATTTGCCATTCTACTTTAATGCTTTCTTTGTCATTTTCTATCGGGACCTTCAAATTTTAAGCACTAAATCAGTAATAACAGCATGAATTTGGTAGTCTACTAGTAGGAAATTAATTGTGTGCATTAGGAAAAGATTAAACATTTTGATGGTTATATGTTCACATCTGCAAATAATCTGTTATCAAATATTCCGGCAGGCTGTCAGGGAGATATATGATATTGTCCCAGCTCGGAAATGGAAAGGATCCGAAAATCCAATGAACAAGATAGTTTTTATTGGTAATGTTCTTCTTACACAACTTTATAGTTATACTGGGTGAAATTGTTTAATAAACTAGTTAGAAAGTAGTTGTTTGTTTATTTATGTGTTGCTTACCTTCTGTAAATATTTTGCAGGACATAATCTGAATGAGAATGTTCTTATTGATTCCTTTAGAGGTTGTGCAGTAACAACTTAGATTTTGCCATCTTTGAAAAGACTGTTGCGGAACTAGATTACAAGGTTTGTGCAGATCAAAATCTTAGAGCTGCATTGATTTTAGAAATACTTTACCCGTTTAAGCTAGAACTTTCTCCATTAGATGACTTCTACAGTATACAGTGGGGCTTCGAGAATATGATGGGAACACTCCAAACCTTTGGTGCAACTTGATTTGTAAACCTTTTTTTTATTACGAAACAAAAATTTCAACTCAATTAGGAATTATTAATCCCTTAAGTTGGTCATTATCTTCTTATGAACGATACCTTATATACACTAGTGCTTGACTGATGTATGTACTTTCTCTTTTTCTTTTTAACCCTAATTCTATCTCATGCAAAGATTAAACAATAATTAATTTCTTTTATATTTTTAAGTACATTTTATTTTAGTGCTACCATCATGCGGTAGGTCATTGTAATGTGTTTGGTATAAATAAAATTTTATAAAACTTATTTTAAAATTCAATGAATATCGCTCGAACCTTTTTAAGGCCAAGTTATTGTATGAAATAAAACCTGCGACTGCGTTCCTCAATTATATTTTAAAATTCAATAGTTATCAATTATAAACAGAATAAGAAAAAGAGAAATTGATAGGGAAAGAAATGTATTTAATTAAAATGAAGAATAAGTAAAAAAAAAAAAAGAAAACGAAATTATATGATTATTGCCATTATTTTTATTTATAATGCATATTTTTATCTTTAAAAAAGTATTTATGACTGAAAAACCAGAATTGTCCATCTCCCAAGTAAGAATCAAACTTGAGACTCCTCGCGACTTCATCATTCTCAAAAAGAAGACAAGACGCACTCGAAATTTTGCTTCCTTTAACCTGAGTGAAACTGGGTTGGGCCGAACAAGGCCTATGGAAACCGGATCATAGAAGCAGGTAACTTTCTTTTTAGAAAAAAAAAAAAAAAAACTAAAGAAGAAGAAGATCGGTGGTGGCAACCCTAGACCAGAATTTCTTCATTGCTTTTCCAGCAGCTTTGTCTGTAATTTGTTAACAACTTGGACTCCGCATCTTTCATATTTTTCTGTCTTTCCTCTCCCTCTTTTTCCCTTTCTTTTTTCTCTGCCTTTTTCGTAATTGACACGGTCCTTTCACATATTGCGCATTGAGCAGAATACAATTGCTCTCTCACATTAAAAGCTTAAGCTTAGGCATCACTCACGACTGCTCTATCAAGTAAGTAATTATTGGATAAACAGATTTTACCTTACAATTTGTTTAATCCTCTTCCTTTATTATTAGGGTTTATTTGCTTCTTGTTAAATGTTGCCGTAATAAACATCTGCATCGAATTTGTTTCATTTTTTATCCAAGTGTCCTATTGTATTGAAAGGACTAAGATTTTAGATGGATATGATATCGATAGATTTCAAAGAAGAAAAAAATAAACGTAAAACGTGATGTAAATAAGGAAATGATTGTTTCATTATTAAGATTCTCAGTTAGTTTGCTGATTGACTTGTAGCAAAATGTGAAATCATAGATATTTGGATAGGAGTAGATAATGTAAAAACTTACAGTTTCAGTAGAGTTCAAGAATCCTTGTTAATGCAGTTTTCTCATGTTTGAAATCAGTAAACAGTCTTTTGGAAGGAGAGAATCTCTGTGCTTTAGCACAATACAAAATGGCTTTGGTTGTAATCTGTGGCCAACCCTGCAGTGGGAAGTCTTTGGCTGCAGTTTGCTTAGCCAAAGCACTCAAAGAATCAGACTCTAAATTAACCACTAGGATCATTGATGAAGCTTCATTCCATCTTGATCGTAACCAAAGTTATGCCAATATGCCTGCCGAGAAAAACTTAAGAGGAGTACTGAGATCTGAAGTTGATAGATCTGTATCGAGAGACAGTATAATCATAGTTGATTCTTTGAATAGCATCAAGGGGTATAGGTATGAGCTTTGGTGTTTGGCTCGTGCTGCAGGAATAAGATATTGTGTGCTATTCTGTGATGTGCAAGAAACTCAATGTCGAAAATGGAATGAACAGCGCAGAGAGAAGGAAGAGGGCGCATATGACGATGCTATATTCGAAGACTTGGTGAGAAGGTTTGAGAGGCCGGATAAAAGAAATCGATGGGATTCCCCATTGTTTGAATTACGGCCTTCTGAAGATGGAATTGAGAAATGTTCTGCTGCGATTTTAGATGCTGTTTCATACCTGACAAAAACAGTAGACTCCAAAACTCGGGACGTCAGGATTTTACAGCCAACCATTGCTACACAAAATACACGTTTTTCAGAGGCAAATTCTCTGTATGAGTTGGACAGGGCAACCCAAGAGGTGATCAATGTCATTGTGGAAGCACAGTCCCAGGCAGTTGGAGGCCCACTAAATGTTATTTCTCTTGGTCAGGATTTACCGACTCTCAGCACTTCAAGATCAGTTGGGTTGCCAGAGCTCCGAAGACTCCGGCGAACTTTCATTAAGTTGACAGGCCAAACAAGCTTAAGTGGACGACCCCCACCTTCAGATGCAGACAGTGCAAAGAGGATGTTTGTGGATTACTTGAATAGGGAATTAGGTACTGCTTAAAAGAGAAGTGATATTGTACTATATGTTTGTTACTGCCTGCTAGCATTTTTGGAGGAATCTCTAAAATATTCAATTTTTAAGATATTGTGCTAACTGACATGAATAAAAGGACTTGCATTTTGTGTGATTTATCACCGTGTTTTATCTAATCAACATGGTATTTATGGAAGCCGAGCTCATGGCAAACTATTTGCCTTGTTTCTTTTGAGCCATTTTGAGCTTGTAACATGTGGTAGGTCTTGAATTTTTCACCACGGCTGGCCCCCTTTTCAATAAATGTTTTCAGTTGCAAAGTCGTAATCCTGTCCGAGCCAAGTTGTCGACTGCTTCAAAAAAATTAAAAAAAAAAACTTTAGATTTCATTCATGAATTTCGAGAGAGATGCAATTGTATTTGTTATCTCTTTTTGCTGTTGGTCACTCTTATATGAACAGATCATGATTTGGAAGAGTTAGTTATGGCAGTTGTTTTTGCTCATAAAGCAATTGGTACCAATTGCTTGCTTCTGAAATAATTAAACTAATCACTCATAATAGTTCCTGAATTGGTGGTGATAATAATATATTAACTAGTAACCTGTACGCATTGGCTTGACTAGCTGTCCTGAAAAGTGTCCGAGAGTACAGGGGTGACAATTGGGTGGGGCCTGAAGTTGCTGGTAACAGGTTTGTTATTCATGTGCTGCCGTTGGGCCAGCTATTACTCTGTTGTGTTCAACAAAATCTTCATCTTCATTCTTCTGCAAAATCCTCAAGAGTTTTTCACGCTAATTCAACCACTTATTTTTGAATAGTTACTCAGGATCTGCTTGTCAAATATTTCACTTAGCTTCACTTTACATGCTGTAACTTGTAACTCTACATCTTGAAGCCCTGAAGGGTTATGCTCTTATGCATCAGCTCGCAATTGTCGTGCATCATTTTATAATTCTCAATTGTCAAAGCATACAATTCAATCCTGAAATTATCAAATATCTATAAACGACTCATTGAATTGAAATCTAACTAAATATTAAACATCTGTAAATTTCAATCTATTGCAGTTGATATGTCATTTCAGTATCATATAATATATTAATTAGTGCTGGAAGAGCCAAATCTGAAGTAAACAGATCCGCTGCCAATTACCACTACTTGGCTACAAAAATCAAACCAAACCAATTGACATAAATTAAGGGCAAAACCACACCAACCGCATTAAAATAAAAAAGAAGGTTGTGGGTCAAATTTAATGGTTTGTAGCTATCCTCCGGAGTAGCGTAGTGGAACAAGTTTGGCAATAAAATAAGCAAACGACTTCAAATAAAACATAGAAGTTATGATGTGACACACTTTTGACAGGTTCATACATGGGGGCAATCTCCAATTGGCACCACCATTTAAAAAAGCCTCCGCTCATTAAAAACCCAATTATCAAATAATCTCCATGTGCATACCATAATCAAACACGTTTGTTAATTATAGAATCAACTCTTAACATTAAAACACTCCTCATCTCCTCTTTTTAGGAAAAAAAAAGAAGAAGAAGAGAGATTAAATCAAAAGAAATAGGCATTCGACATATCATTTGAAAAACTAAAACAATATTTAAACGTCATTCAGCACTGTGTATGCATGTTTGTTTGTTTGTTTGTTTGTATATTAAATAAAAAAAGTAGCAGAGCGTAGGCGTATGTATTTGATAAAGCAAACAAAAAGTATAAAAAGGGCAAAATATTCTCTGCATTAATTAAATTGAGCTGATTATTATTATTATTGTGAGACTCAGTTTTTCAGGAAAAAAAAAAAGAAGAAGAGAAGAACAGAGAGGATTAATGATGTGGGGCTGTGTAAATGTAGGAGGCTTTAGATCTGATATATTATTATCAGCTCTATAGCCTAAGCAGTTATCGGCAACTGCACGCACACTCACATCTTAAAAGACTAAAAGAACAAACAATATACCCCGATATAGTTGGACACTCACCTAAAATAGTTTCTCTCTCCCTCTCCTTTCCTTTCACCTTTTCTCTTACTCCACCTTTGAATCTCTACCAAAAAACAAAAACAAAAACTGGTAATCTTTTTTACCTCCAAAAACCCTAATCTCTTTCCTTTTCTGTTCTCGGAATGTGCGTTCGTGTATTTTGTTAGCATAATGTCTCTGTTTCTTGTAATGCTTTTGATCTGATCTCTGTTTCGAGATCTGGTGTAGTGATGGAAATAGACGGTTATTTGCATTTGATTTCCTGTCATTCTCTCTTTTTCTCTTTCCTTGTTGTTTGTAATGCGGGCTGATGAAGTAAAAAGGAAAAGGAGAATTTGGAATTCTCATTGCAGTTGCATTTTTCTTTTTCAGTTAGTAAATTGCCAAACAGACCGTTACAGACTTCAAAATTTTTGTCATATTGATTCTGTATTTTTCTTTTTCTTTTTTGGTTCTTTTGACCTTTTTTTTTTGTCTGTTTGCAGGTTGATCTGATTGGTGACTTACTGGAGACTGCTGGTTTGGCTTAGCTTTTACTCAATTGTGTTCAATTATTTGTTTTATAAGACAGTGAAGCCTAATTGGCAATTACAATTCCCTAATATTGTTGAATTGTGTGGATCTTTATTCTCGTTTCGTCACAAGGATTTAAATTCAGGTGCTGTTACGTACCGAACCTGAGTTGAGATCTCGGGGGTTTCGGATGATGCAAGTGTGTTTGTCAGTAACGATCTTGCGGTGAAAGATCTCCAGGAGATTTGTTTTCAATGTTTGTAGGAATTGTCCGGATTCATGGTAACATATATAGAAGTTTATATGTTATGATAGGTTATGGTTTTCGCAGTTCTTGGAGATTTGAGTTAACATCAGTTATTTAGCGGATTCTGAAACTCAATTTGGATATGAGAAGCCCTTGGTTCAATAAACTCTCTCTCATTTTGGGCCCTAGACCACCCTTTAGTTGGTTGCTGTTGTGTCTTATTTGTCTGCTTGCAGTAATTGCGATCTTAGGATCCACTTCTTCTAGTGCATTTGATTCTGCGACTAACACTCCGGTGCCTGATATTTATTCAAATTATAGAAGATTAAAGGAGCAAGCTGCGGTTGATTATTTGGAGCTTAGAACTCTCTCACTGGGAGCTACTCGTCAGAAAGAGTTGGGACTTTGTGGCAGAGAAATAGAACATTATGTGCCTTGTTACAATGTTTCAGCAAATTTATTGGCTGGGTTTAAAGATGGAGAGGAGTTTGATCGGCATTGTGAAATGTCAAGACCAACATACCGGTGTTTGGTTCGCCCTCCAAAGGACTATAAAATCCCCTTAAGGTGGCCAGCCGGTAGAGATGTGATATGGAGTGGAAATGTGAAGCTTACCAAAGACCAATTTCTTTCATCCGGAAGCATGACCAAAAGGTGATTCTGTTATTTCTTTTAAATGTGATCTCAGTCAGTATTGAGCTGCTCTTTTCAAGTTATAAGTTGTTTAATATCTTGTTTTATTTTTCCTTTTGGTGGGTTTTTCCTTTTGGATGAAAAACGTATAGGTTGATGTTACTGGAGGAGAATCAAATTGCTTTTCACTCGGAGGATGGACTGATCTTTGATGGTGTCAAAGATTATTCTCGCCAGATTGCAGAGATGATAGGTTTAGGAAGTGACTCTGAATTCGTTCAAGCTGGTGTAAGTCTTCTTGGCATTTAATGTTTACAATTCTTGTTCTCTCACAGTATAATTTGGTGTGTTCTATAATCTCATGGTAAAGTTAATGACCACAATAACCAAAATGTGATATGGAATTCCTTTTTACCTTTTTAAATGGAAATACGCGTTATATTACTGCCTGTTTAAAGTTTTCATTCACTTTTGGTTACAGGTCCAAACAGTACTAGATATTGGTTGTGGCTTTGGTAGCTTTGGAGCTCATTTAGTGTCTCTGAACTTAATGGCTGTTTGTATTGCTGCTTATGAGGCAACTGGCAGCCAAGTTCAACTGGCCCTTGAGAGAGGTCTGCCAGCAATGATTGGCAATTTCAAATCTCGACAGCTTCCTTATCCATCATTGTCGTTTGACATGGTTCATTGTGCTCAGTGTGGTATTATTTGGGATGAAAAAGGTACTTCTAGGGCCCTTTTGATTGACCTTTTATCTGCTAGTTATTAGACGGGTAGAATTTTGTTTGATGCAAAAGTATTAAAAACCTAGGCTGTAGTTTGATTTCTGCTTTGTTGATTTCTATTGCTTTTTAGGTAATTGTTTTTTTGTTTATCTCTTACTTCTGTATTATTATTATTTAAGATGTTGGTTCCTTTGAGTTTACTGAGATATTGCATAATGTTCATTGGAAAGTGACATCTGTATGGAATTTCTTAATACTTCTGACTTCTACTTGAGTTTAGTCTTGCATTTCTCTTTAAACCTCCTGAACAAAACTGCTAGGTAATAAGAATGTAGAAAATTGAAATTGATTTAGCCTTTGTCTATTATGAATTTTAATAATGCTAGAAATGGATGAGACAATAAATTTTGTCCTTTTGTGGGAGTGTGTAATTGGCATAGTTTCAGTAAGAGTGTTCAAGCCTGATAATAATAATACTAGAGGAAGTGTATAATGTGCATTGTATACTGATCTATCATATACATGTATATTTCGGAGGGCAAGACTTGCCTTTCTTTTATTTTCGAACTATTCCTTGACTTTGATAAATTGAAGTGTCACATTGTCAATGTATGTCCTAATATCCTTGCCAACTTGGGTGCTTAAACATATGGTAAAGAGCTAAGGTAACTATAACTAACCACAAATTTGAGTGTCCGTGCTGTGAAATTGTATCTGTACTAGGTATTATTATGTTCTTATACTTCCAAAATATATCTTCAAAATGACGTTTGAATTTCAGTACTATATGTTGCCTTTTGGGCTCTCTTAGACACACCGTGCATGTTTATCAAATGTGAGGACATGCTTTCTTGTTGCATTAAGGAATCTGCTGTAAGAAAATGTTTTGCACAGCTTTTCTGACACATATTTTGAACAATGCATAACATAAAAATGCTTGCATCACCTAAACCAATTAGTGAATGGTAGAAATGGCAAAAGGGAAACTTGATGGTTACTTATAAATGTAGCCATGATATAGACTATCCTACTTCTTAAGGAATTGTCATGTCGAGAATGTGTATTATTCTTACCTCACATTTTATATGCTTCCTATGAAGCCTTTCTTCCCCTTCTCAGATAATATATGAGAGAAAGTAAATAATGAAAGATAAAACTCAAAGGAAAAAGGTAAAAGTAAATTATGCATGTCTAAGCCAATTGAATTGCTAAATAGTATTCAAAGTATGTGCAAAATAACCATGAAGATTTAATGCAGTATAGAAGACTGTCATTTGGAGATATTTCTTTTATATTTTTTTCAGTTTTCTAATTTGGTAAATGGAAGGGTAACACTTGGTTTCTTGAAAATTACATGGCTTGACTTTCTAACATTAGTTTGATAATGCAGATGGTATGTTCCTCATTGAAGTTGATCGGGTGCTCAAGCCTGGAGGTTACTTTGTTTTGACTTCACCAATGAGAAAACCACATGGAAGCTCATTGAACATGAAGAAGAGGAGCACAGTGGAGCTAATAGAAGATTTAACTGAAAAAATATGCTGGAGTCTTCTAGCTCAGCAGGATGAGACTTTCATCTGGCAGAAAACTGTGGATATCCACTGCTACAAATCTCGGTGCGGATGTTAATCATAATGGGTCTTTCCTAAATTGTCTAAATTTATGAGGCAGCTTTCAACTTTATCTAAAAGGCTTGAATTTATAGAGCTTCCATTTCTTCGAGTTATAAATATGCAGGCAAAAATCATACTAATGTTCTCTCTCTCTCTTCCTTCTTTACTGTAGTAAGCTGGATGCGCCAGCTCTTTGCAATGAGGGGCATGACACTCCAATATATTATCAACCCCTTGTCACATGTATTAGTGGGACCACCAGCAAACGCTGGATCCCCATTCAGAACAAGTCCTCAGGTTTCCAGTTGAGTCCAGATGAGCTTCAAGTTCATGGCAAGTATTGTTTCAAAATACACTTATCTCATCTTTATTGTATGTACAAATTATCTCTTTTATTTGTTTATTTTCTTCCAGTGCAACTTCTTGTCCTTTATTTCATTGCATTAATGAGATTGAAAAAGTTTACCCAGTTACTGTTCCTACTATAGTGGCATAGGGTAGTGAATTTAGAGAAAGTTCTATTTTTGAGGCTGGAAATGTGCTTTCTCTAGACTTGAACACACTCTATAGTCTTGTACTTGCAAGCCTACATTTACATGATATCTTCAGCTTATTTTTTTTAAATAAAGGTACTTTATGTAGCTGTTCTTGGTTGTTGATTCAGTTTTAGCCTTGCAGGTGTTCAGCCTGAAGATTTCTTTGAAGACTTGCAAGTTTGGAGATCAGCTCTAAGAAACTATTGGTCTTTGCTTACACCCTTAATTTTCTCTGACCATCCTAAGAGGCCAGGGGATGAAGATCCATTACCTCCTTATAACATGATACGGAACGTGATGGACATGAATGCTCATTATGGGGGTCTAAATACAGCATTTCTGGAGGAAAGGAAATCAGTGTGGGTGATGAATGTTGTACCTGTTCGGGCTCATAATACACTTCCTCTCATTCTTGACCGAGGTTTTGCTGGTGTTTTGCATGATTGGTATGTTGTCATTTGGCATTTAGAAACTTGATTTAGCTTAAAATGATCTATAAAATTTGTCATCACCACTATCCTAGATATCTCGAAACCTGACTTTATAATTTGCATGCTTATCACTTTGACTCCTCAATAAGACTCGGGCACTTTCACAAATCAAATATTTTGTTATAACTGGTCTATCTATTTGGTGTCGATCTTTATAGATGTGTTAGAAGCTTTGTTGCCTAATCAAGCAATATCATTATTTATGAATCTGAAACCAAGACCTCAAGAAAGATACAATATTAAACATCAGATTGTTGTATGTAATCTGTATAGGGTTTTTAAAACTTTACCTTAGTAAAATTTCTGAAGTCTTTGGACCTTATAATTTCCTTTTACATTGGAGTTTCAAATCAAAGATTTGTGAACTTGTATGATGACTTGTGAGATTAATCAAGCTTTCAATTGTCAGCTTCTGGCCTAGGATCGATCTCTGGTCATATTTTCTTTTTCTCCAAAATTTTATTTGTGCTCCTGTTTTGAGGAACAAGTTACTCTATTGTATTTTTGGGAAATATATTCTCTGCTAAAGTTGCTGAAATAATGTTATTTTATCTGTTGCAGGTGTGAGCCCTTCCCCACATACCCTCGAACCTATGACATGCTTCATGCAAACGGGCTTCTTTCGCATCTCAGTTCAGAGAGGTGCAGCATGATGGACCTACTATTAGAAATGGATCGGATACTGCGACCTGAGGTACTTCTTATTATTTTTCTGGTATTTTCTCATTGCCTATGCTTGAACGATTTGTACAGTCTCCTATAAGGAGCACTCTTTTCTACTTAGTGACTGTCCCTCACATCTTCGAGTTGCTTATGCTCCAATTGTATATCCTACATTCTCTGGCGCTCTTTTATTTTTCTAGATCAATGATTACTTAATTTTCTTACCTATTTAAAATCAAGAAAGTGGTCTTTTTGTTGTGAATTGTTGCCATTGCTCACTTTGTATTCAGCAGTGATCACCTTTCTTCTTTCATGACCCTACAGTAAATTACTTCCTATTCAGCTTGTTCACATAAATAGACTGTTTGGCAGGGATGGGTTGTTCTTTCTGATAAATTGGGAGCTATCGAGATGGCACGGGCCTTTGCTACACAGATACACTGGGAAGCAAGAGTGATCGACTTACAGAATGGTAGTGACCAGCGGCTACTTGTTTGTCAGAAACCTTTTGTGAAAAAATGATTCTTTAGCATCGGGGGTTTTCACCACCATGGAAGTATACAATCTTTTTAGCTCCGGTAAGTCCTAAATATCTGTCTGGGAATTCTAAAAGTTTAACCTTTTGGTAAGGATTTGTTATTTAATATTCTTGTAAGGATGCAGTGAAAGTAATAAATTATTTTTCTTTAATTGCAAGTCTTAGTTAAGTTGAGCAATAATTATAGTTTGCATTTCTCAGCAATAATTGTAGTTTGCATTTGTTTTTTTGACCTCCTCCTAGTAATCAGCACTTACTTTTCTTAAGATGTATTGGATACTTTTCTTTTACTATTTGTTGGTTAAGTTGCTTATCTGTTATTTTCTGCTATTGACACCATGGAAGCACCTAAAGCAGTTTTAGCTGCAGTGTAATGTTTCATGGAATGTTGAACATGGGTTGCATGCGGGGAACTGAACTTATGACACCCGAGTTTGTGCTGCATATAGGAAACAATTCAGTAGTCACACATATGACATGACATAAACTTGAGTTGTTCAATGACTTAAAACCTCTAACTTGAGTAGGAATAGCCGCCAATCAGCAGTCAAGATTCTAACAAAAAACCAATTTCTATAGGTGCTATGAGATTTATTTGTGACATTTGATGAATGCTTTATTGAATACTAGCTTATGTTCTGGAAATTTCATAACAAAAAGATAGCTGTATCTTGAAGTTGACGAGTGTGCTTGTTATTGCCAGGGTATGATCTTTCTGAT
The DNA here is from genome assembly GCF_019578655.1 of Ricinus communis. Taxonomy (NCBI): domain Eukaryota; kingdom Viridiplantae; phylum Streptophyta; class Magnoliopsida; order Malpighiales; family Euphorbiaceae; genus Ricinus; species Ricinus communis. The sequence continues at coordinate 3,481,512 of NC_063256.1, read as the reverse complement.
AGCATCACCATGTGACTTGTGTTCCACAACTAAACCCAGGGAAAGCAAAAACTGTAGAGTAAAAGGGAGGCTGGCCGCAGAAGTAGCCTTGGCAGCATGCAATTTTTTTGTCAAAGCATTTGTAGTAATTCATTCATCATTTTTTCTTTTTGCAAATTCTTTGACCGGTAATCTCTTTCTCTTATCTGTTTCTTTTTTCTTTTTTATATATCAGACACTGTCTCTGTACTGGACAATTACTGTTTTCAAGAGACAACTGACAGGCCACGAAATGATAGTTATACATTATATTCTCTGTCGGGTTGTACTTGAAATTCTAAACTTGCATTTCTTTTGGTGAGAGGCTGGAAGTGAAAGGCTGTAATCAATTTTGTTGTTTTAGCTGTACTTGTGCGAAAATCAGGTCTAAGGTTTTCTAGTAAATGTGTTTATAAAGAGTGAAATCTGAAATATGCTGCTGGAGAGAAGTCTCAAAAACATGAATAGATTTGAAATCTTATATGTTTTGTTTATGTTTCTATTTGATTTCCTTCTCATCTTTTGGAGGAGATTTGCATTCTCAGTTTTTTCTCTTCTACATCCATAGTTGTTTCCGCATGGGAAAGCAATGAAAGCTAAAGGTAAGATCTCTCTCTCATATAGTGAGTGAAGGTCAGGATTTTGATCTTTCACTCTACAGTTACAGAATTACTACTTCAGATCGAACAATAAATTTTGTACTTGTAGAATATATAACTTTAGGAGTATATGTTTGGTTGGGAGGTTAAAGAAGGCCAATCATTAAGAGGTTAAGACTTAATTTTTAAAGGTTTAATTGTTAAAGGAGTTACTTCCTCATAGTTTATTTTTCTTAATTCCTGAAAATAAAAGAAAAGAATGTAAATTTTGTATTTCAATATTAATTGTTTTAAATTATTTTTAATTTATTAATGAATGATTTTTTTCATTTCTTTTTTCTAAGAGTATTTATATTAATTATATTTAAGCACAATATATTAATTATTACTCATTTTATATTATCATATAAGGTTATTATACTTGTAATTATTAAATTTTTTATTTTTGCTTCTGTAACTATTAATTTATTTTTACACTCCATTCTAGACGCATTTCTATAACAGAAAGGAAATTAAAAAGAAAAAAAGAAACTGAAAATAAACTTTGAGCACAAAAAGGAGGATTTATCATAATGATGCATATTTTTTACTTTTGCCATTTTTAGTATGGCTCGTTTTATATTCTATGCCTTTCTCTCTAAACTGATAGTTTCAACTGTTCTGTTTCTCCTCCTCTCTCTAGTAGCCATCTTCTCTCCATATCTCTCTAATATATCCGCCAAATCCATCATCCCAGCCTCCCTCAATTTCTTCCCAATAGTTTCAAACAGAACAACACCTTCCTCACTTGAATAATAATGCAAAAACTTGTTGTAATCGAATCTAGGCACCTCAAGTCCTCCTTTCAGTGTCCTCTCCACATACTTGGTGGCTTCTAATGACTTTCCAGCCTTCACCAAACCTCCAATGAATATCGTATCAAAATTCACAAGTGGGTTTTTCCCTTTCCTTCCCCTCTTCCCTAAATGGCCTTGCAGTAGCATAATGTATGTATGCATTGTAGGTTCACACCCTTTTTTTATCATCTCTCTAAACACTTGTGTAGCTTCACTTGCTTTTCTCAACCTTAGTAGTCCTCTAATCATCCCATGGTACACATCAATACCTGGCTTCTCAATCTTTTCCACAACTTCATAAGCTTCATTAATCTTCCCTCTTGCTAATAGCCCATAAACTAGCGACCCCAACGTCACATTATCAGCTTCAATCCCTCTCTCACGCATTTCATCGAACATCATCTTTGCTTGAGCAATCTTACCTCTTTTGCACATCCAATCAATTACAAGCCTATAAGTAGAAAGCCCCAAATCATCCATTTTCTGTACTCTCATAGTTTGAAACAATTTCATAGCTTCATTATACTCATTTCTCTTAAATAGAGTTTCAATCATTTTCTCGAACACATCAATCCCTGGCTCCAGACCCTCATCAACCATCAAATTCCACATCTTTGAAGCCTCGATCACATCACCTGCATCACAAAATCCTCTAACCAACCACCCATAAGTAAACCCAGTAGGCCTGATCCACTCTTTCAATTTCAAAACAACAAACTTTGCCTCTTCAACAAGCTCACATCTACACAAACTCTCCACTACTTTGTTTAACCTCTCCACACTATACTCACACCCAAATCCATTCATTAAGTGAAAAAACTCTACACATTTTTTTAACTCCCTAGCCGAAGCTAATGTTTTTAAACCAATGATAAAAGTCCTATCATTAACAAAACCAAGTTTGCCCATTTCTTGAATTGTATCCCAGAAAAGGTCAATGTTTCTTGATTTCCCAATAACGTCCAACATTTTATTGAGGGAAACGGAGGTGTGGATGAAATCCGGATGAGTTGTTTGATGCAAGTACTGAAAGAAACGGTGGACGGGACGCCAGGAGTACGGGAATCTGTTGCAGACTTGGAGGAAGAATTCATGGTTGATATGAATGTTCAAAGAGGAGAGTTTAGAATGGAGTTTGGAGTCTGGTGAGTTTTGTTGTTGGTAAAGGATTGTGCAGACTTTGAGAAGGTGGTCTGGGTTAACTGGAGATGGTGGAGGTGGTTGTGGGTGGTCTGATTTGGTGGCTAAGTAACGAAGGTGATGGTGGTTGATTAGTTTTGTGAGCAAGAAACGTCGGCTTAACAACATTAAAAATTTTGAGAGACAGCCAGCAAGGAGTAGTTAGAAGATAACTGATAATTGCCAAACTTGAAAGGTTCTGAAGGATACAAAATAAAAATGGAGATGCAGGGGATCGAACCCTGTACCTCTCGCATGCAAAGCGAGCGCTCTACCATTTGAGCTACATCCCCGATTGACGACATTTTTCATCTTGTAATTGCTTATATATTGTTCGAAAAGAGAATAGAGTTCCATATTTTCTTACCATTCAAAATAAAACTATACATGCTATTACCATAACAGTTTTCAGAACTATAGATTCTCTGGTGTAGGATGAAATTATGTTATTTCTTGTTATTTTCCTCATATTATCATCATTTTTGTTTAGTATCATATAACCTTGAATTTAAGTATATATATATTAGTGATTCTAATTTACTTTTATTTAAATGATAAAAGAAAGAATTAACAATTATTTACCTCTCAAATAATAGAAAAAATACTAAACTAGTTTGGGTTTGTAGTTTTTTTTTGTAATATTAAAGTTTCATCGAATATTCATGTTATTAATTATTATCCTTTTCATTAAAAGTAAATGTAGTTAAATAGTTAATTAATAGAAAGAATTATAGATTAATCATTAAACTTATCAAATAAAGTAAGATTATATTTCTTTATCAATTTAATCTTAATAAATTTAAATATATTAAACACACGCATAGTGCAAGCAATATTAAATTGCTCTATAATTTAATTTTAGGTTAGTAAAATTAAATAAATATCTCTAATTAAACATATAATTTATTTTTGTTAGATGTTAAAGTTAAATAGATTCAAATCAAATTTTATTTTAATTGAATAAAAAATAAATTTTAAACAAATTTAATATTTAATATTTTAAGAATCAAATAATAGTATTTCTTTAATCAATTCAGTTATTTAATTGTATTATTTTTTAAAGAAGGATCACTAATTAAGGTTATTGATTTCATTCTCTTCCAACCTGAATGTCTCGTTTTATTAAAAAAAAATAGAACAAAATATCTCTTGTTTTGTATCGGTAAAAATTTCAGCTATTTCATATCAGAACAATCGAGATTGGAATGAAATGGTCATTCCGATTGAAATTAATAAAATAAGTCGAGACGAGGTAATTTTATAAGAAAAAATTATATCATTGGATTGAATTAAGTAGTTCAATAACATTTAATCTTAACTCAATAGAATTCTTTATTTCTCTATTAATAAAAATGAATTAAATTTAAGATTTCAGAACTAAGAATCTAAAATCCTGTATAATAATCTATTTACTTTATCTATCAACTCATATTGTGCTCTACAGTTTAATCATGCATTCTTTTAACTAATTAATTAAAATATTTTTATAATTTAATTTGTATACTTAATAATAATAACTCAAGACTTATATAATTTCATTTTCATGGCTTTATATAATAAGATACTATTTTATGTCTTAGTAAATTGTATTATAAAAAAAATTTTATTATTGTATCTTAATGTTGTATTTTAATAGTTAAAAATTAAAATATTTGTATATATATTTATATAAAATTTAAAATAGTCTAAAACAGAACGCCGAGTTACCGAAATATTTCATACGGTTTAAAAAAATAAATAAATTATGTAACACATGCTAACCTAAATAAAGAGTAATTAACGGAAAAAGGAAAAAAAAGAAAAGAAAAAAGAGCAGTTAAAATTACCGCCGCGTGTAACAGAAGGGAAGGAAGGGCGGAAGGGTAGTTAATAATTAGGAAAAGGAAAAAGGAAAAGCGCGCAAATTCCTGAATGAACGAAGCAACTAACGGTCTAGATCGGGTCATCCTTCCCCCTCGCCTCATTTTCTATTCTTTTTAACACCCCGAACCACACTTATCCACCATCCTCTCCCTTTTCTTCGCTTCTTCTCCCTTCTCTTTCTCTCTCTCTCCCTCAATCTCTTTCTTCTGCATCTTTTCTTTTTTTATTTTTTCCCGTTTCTTCAATCCTCTTACTTCCTTTTCCCAATTGTCTCAGCAGTTATTATACTTTTTTCTCATCTCTCTCAAATTACACAATGTCGACTGAGAAAGAGAGAGAGACTCATGTTTACTTGGCCAAGCTCGCTGAACAGGCCGAGCGCTATGACGGTACCTATTTCCTCTTTCTTTCATTCTTTCATTTCATTCATTTTTTTTGCGGATGATAATGACACAAAAGTACATTACATGCATGATTTCTTTTAATTTTGTTGTATGATTGCCATATAGATTCAATTCACTTGAATTCTTTCATTTCTTTTCTTTTTGGTTTCAGAACACTTCGATTAAGAAAATATTGCGGTTATTTTCCTTTTTTATTTAAAATGCATCCGGGATGTTTGTATATGATTGATTAATAGAGCTGATTCTTCAATGTCAATTCAGTTGCTCTTCATTTTTAAGACAATTATCATAAGAAACGTTCGTATCTCAAATACAATCACCGGAGAGATAGGTCAGGTCATTAATAGACTCGAGGATAAGTAACTGGACTTATTCAATCCCGCATCATGAATGCTTTGTATCTATATTTATATTATGCAGACATTTGCTTTTTCTAATTTAAATTTAGGTGATATTAAATTGGTGTATTTTCGGTCTCATGTATCAAAGAGAATCATTCTGCATTTACTTGTGAATCATGAATTGTTGTTGTTGTTCTTAAAGATTATTTCTTAATTTATTCAGAAGTACAAGTAATGCACAGGATCATACACATTGTCTTTCTTAGTTAACAAGAAAAAAGAAAACATTACTCGTTGAATGATGAATTGATGATGGATGAAACAGAAATGGTTGAGTGCATGAAAAAAGTTGCAAAACTTGATTGTGAGCTGACTGTGGAGGAGAGGAACCTCCTTTCCGTGGGTTACAAAAATGTGATTGGTGCTAGGCGAGCTTCTTGGCGCATTATGTCTTCAATTGAACAAAAGGAAGAGACTAAAGGAAATGAGAACAATGTGAAACTAATTAAGGGTTACCGCAATAAGGTAGAGGAGGAACTCTCTAACATTTGCAATGACATTCTCTCCATCATAGACAAGCATCTGATCCCTTCTTCCTCTTCTGGAGAAGCCACTGTTTTCTACTACAAGATGTGAGTCATTTTGATCTTTTAAAAATTTACATTTGTTTTTCTTCTTTATCATTTTTACTGATTACTTCTATCTTTAATATGAGTACTAGTTAATCTTCTCTTCTGCAAAACTTGCGATAAAAAGGGGGGTAGAATACTCGCCGAATCAGCCTAGCCTCCTGCTTAATCAATCAGTTTCTGAATGCTACAATTATTCAAATTGCATTTCTTTCATGAGCTTTAAGGAATTAACTAGTACTTGTACCATGCGAAAAAGGGGTACAATACTTTGTGTCCTGCTTAATTAATAGGTTTAAGAGCCACTATTTTTATCGGTACATACTCAGAAGATAATTGTTCAAATTACATTTCTTTTCTGGACTTTATCTTTAAGGTTCTCCTTGCTTACAATTTTGTGCCGTTGCATGTATGAATTCAGGAAAGGTGACTACTATCGTTATCTAGCTGAGTTCAAGGCTGACCAGGACAGGAAGGAAGCAGCTGAGCAGTCACTCAAGGGTTATGAGGTATGTTTCTTCGATTTTTTTTTGGCATAAATACATTCTGTCAATTGATTCTACATGAAAAATTATTATATTGGACAAGCACATGCCCTGAACCTCTTAAAACACAGTGGGCTGTGAGAGGACCGATGGATATGCTAGTCCTTTACAATAAGTGCTCATTGTACATGTAGCGTCATCTATTTTTATATATCATTGAAATTTCCTCTTATTGTCATCCCTGTTTAGGCTGCTTCTGCCACTGCAAACACTGATCTGCCTTCTACTCACCCAATTCGGCTTGGGCTTGCCCTTAACTTCTCAGTTTTCTATTATGAGATCATGAATTCTCCTGAGAGGTTTGTAGGTTTTCCTTGGTTCACCCTGTCCAAAGTTATAGTTGGATAATTTGTTGCACTAACATCAACGATACTTGCTGTAAAAAATTGCAGGGCTTGCCATTTGGCGAAACAGGCTTTTGATGAGGCTATTGCAGAGTTGGACACCTTGAGTGAGGAATCATACAAGGACAGCACCCTGATTATGCAGTTGTTGAGAGATAATCTCACTCTCTGGACTTCTGACTTACCTGAAGATGGAGGTACATTATATACACTCAGTAAAGAGCTCCACATTGTATGGCTATGAGAAAAGAATAAAAGTATTCACTTTAAAATCAAGATCGTGCCAATAAAGAACATGATTCACTGACATATATGCTGGTGAATCAGATCTGCTGCCATAGTGGTGATTTATCTTTAAGGATGCTTGTACAATTTCTCATATTTTGGCAGCAAGAAGGGATGAGTCATGAATTTCTCACTTATTTTGGCATACCATCAAGATTTCTTTCTTTTGTTTTTCCATCCAGTTTCAGTTAATTCATATGTTTCATAGAAGTATCTTTTCTTAGCTTTATCTCATAGAAATTGCATCCGTGTAGGTGAAGATAATTTTAAAGGTGAAGAATCAAAGCCACCTGCAGAAGGGGAGGTGAGTTCTTTTACGGTTCTGCTTGAATGATTGATAGTAGTCTTGCAATAGTGTCATTAAAATGTCCAGTCTGTCTGCAGAGCCAGCATTAAAGCAAATGGAGAATGCTGCACATGAGAAGGGGAGGCTAGAGTACTTTGGAGACAGTGGCATCTTTTTTATTAGCTTTACTTGTGAGCGATTCGATTGGATTGGATTGAAGAAAGTAGGCACTCACTGCATGATGCTATTTTCATTTTGGGATCTATTATAGCCTGATGATCAGTTGATCTTTGCCTTTTTCTTTTTCTTCTTTAATTTCTTCCCCTGTCTTTTTGGTTCTTTTCCTAATTTTTCCTTTGCTTTTCCTTGCTTTACTTTTAATAACTATTATTCCATATATAAAACCTTTTACCGAAATGATGGATGATTTTCGTTGTGCTATGTAGCATAGCTTAGGACTTTGCTACTGTTTTTCTATCTTAATCCTTTTTGCTGGTTTTCTTTTTTCTTCAAAAACTGCAACAAGCAATGATATATTATGCGCTTGAAAGCTAGACTTTATGTAATAACTACATCGTCATTTCTTTATATGATATTGCAATTAAAGAGTGTAATAGGTTTAAACTTTTTCATAACTAAATTTGGTCTTTCTTTTTTACATTAGAAGGAGAAGGAGAAGGAGAGGTGAGACTTGAACTGCAACTATCAATACTTAAATTTTGATCTCATTAATACTATATATATGCTTTTGAGACTATTAGTTAAATCTATGCTTAGATTGGATACAATTAGCCAACCGCAAGACCCCATCTTATGAGTTATAACATTGACATGTGGTTTCACCATTGAAACAGGAGTTTTACAATCATTTCGAATTAAAATCTGACTTCAATTGGAAATTTTGAAAACTATTTGGTGGATAGAAGTGGAATATATATTAAATTTCTCTCCCCAACTTTTGATAAAAAGACAGCTCAAAAAAATTGCATCGCTTTAATGGAAGCTCTAAAACATAATTATTAAAAAGATCATATTTAATTTCCAACAATATCTTATATAATATTACTTTCTAATATGCATTTTGTTATTGTTGTAATCAGGATTCAATTAAATTAAATGAGTAAAAGCATTGATTTCATCGATTAAGGATGAATAAAATAAAATTTAATATATTTCACTTAAAATTCTATGTATCATTTTTTTTTTCTTTTTAATCCATAAGAAATTTAATGGGTCATAAGTTATACAACATGAAATAGCTACTTTTTAGCACTCATATAAAAACTTAGTGCCCAGATAAGGATTTAAATTCTAAAACTTCTACCTCTAAAACACAAACACCTGTTTGAGCTAAATATCAAATATCACATATATTATTTTTTAGTGTTTTAAAATTAAAACCAAAATAAAATAAACTAATATCATGAAAAATTAAAATAGTGTTAAAGTTATTTGAAATGTTAAATAAAATTCTTTTTTTTTTTTTAAAGATGAATACATATAAAACTCAAAATATTATATTTATTGGTCATAATCTACCTTCAAAAACATTTGAGCTTGACGTTCACTTGTTAAAGAATTTTTCTAAGTGATAATACCGATCAAAATAATGTCTAACTAGCTACCTCAATTTTCTTCTTATCTTTTATAAACATATGATGAAGTGGAAAAAAGTAAATACCAAGACTTTCCGAAATGTAAATAACGTAAGCACTAAAAGTTAATACTTATTTACATTCATAGACTTAATACGAAGATAAAGGCATATTTTACCTTATCATAGTCTCAAATTTGAATCCCCTTTCCTTTATTTGTTACTAAAATATTTAATTCCCATATACAATTTTAGAAAATACATTGTATAATTCATCTTAGTTTCCACATAACTTCAAAATGATAAGTATTGCTAATATTGTTTAAAAAGAACTACTTATCAATTAAAACTAAAATTTTATATTTTTTAATAATTTTATCTAATTATTTTAAAATTTTAAAATAGATACTGATACTTTTAATTTATTTTTAAAAATATTTTTCGATGACAATTTTTAAAATTTTATAGTAAAAAAAATGATATAAAAAATCGACTATGCTTACTAAATGAATAATAATTATAAATCAGTAAAAATATTTTACTCTATACTTACTAATATTGACACTAAAAGTTTATTTTAGACTTAGTCACTAAAAATCTCACATATATGCATCCTTTCACACATTTTACATCTAAACGCAATCAAATTTTTATTGACTTGCTAATTTTCGTATTATCAAGCAGAATTAATTTGCCATCTTATTTTTTTCATTATAAAATTTAAAATCGTTATTGAAAGATATTTTTAAAAATAAATTGAAAGCATAGGCATTTGTTTTAAAATTTTAAAATAATTAGATAAAATTATTAAAAAGTATAAAATTCAGAATTTAATTAATAATTAGACATTTTAAAAAAATAAATATCCTAAAAATTAGTAGATGCAACAAACCCACAAGAGATTTATAGAGCAAGTGCCTAACACACTGGCTGACTCCTGCAAAACGATAGGAGAAAAATAGAAAAAAAAAAAAAAGAATTCCCAGAATTGATAGACTAAAATAGCAATAATTAAAGGGAATTCTTTTTCCTCTTCATCAGCCGGCCAGAATATAAGTTAATGATCCAAAACTTAGAAGGCAGTAGCACTTTATGAATACAATGTTGTTGCTTCAAATTAGCTTGCTGTAAGCGCCATAGCTAATCTCTACTTGTATTTACAAATTTATCTTCTCAAATAAAGAAAGTCGAAGTCATATGACATTTGACAAAGACAATCAAGGGGCTATAACTAGAACAAAAATTTTTGAGATTCTGAGCAATATGTACCTCCTCTAAAGTTTCGCTGTTTTTCCTTTTGTTAACATTTTAAGAACACGACCGGGACCAACTAAGCCTAGAAATGAATTGCTAGTTATTACTCTTCCTTGACAAAATAGCTTTGAGGCAAGGAGAAATCTTCTTCATGACCGAGAATTTCTATCTCTTCATCATCTGGTTTCTGAAAGTAAAAGTGCCACCATATTAGCAACATACTCTATAAATGCTTTCATACATGAAAACAGAACTTATATTCATAAGCTATGGTAGGATATGGACAGTCACTCAGATACCCTGTAAACACTCATAGATAAAAACAGAGATGATACTAAGAAATCTAGGGCGGATTGCGGACAGTTATGTTAGTGTTTCAACAGAAGCTATTGTTTGGCACAATTGCAGATGTCTTGGGCCTGCGATCACCAACAAGCGTGTTCAAATCCTGAGAACAACCAATTCATATAGAAATGCTGAATGGTGAGACTTCTCAAATTCTCTCTTCCAAGAGTATTCTAGTAAAATTACATTTCAATAGTTACAAGTGTATCTATGGACAACATGTTTGTCCATTTGATTGCCATCAAATGATTCCTGATATTCGGTTTTTCATCAATAGCATTTAGTACATGCATAATGGAAGACGTACTTTTCGTTGATATAGAAAATGAAAATGTATAGGAAAAGCACATAAATTGTTGAATACCAGCATTTCTATGTTGTAGAAACGATCCAGCAATTGCAGGACTTCCTCTGGAGAGAAGTGTCGATCAAAGCTGTGATGGAGTCATCAAAATATGAATAGTATGTAATAAAAACTTGAAAGCTGAGCCAAAATGGAAAGGAAACAGAGATAGGCAAAACAACCTTTTACGGAGAAATTCCATTAGACCAAAAAGAACAAAGTGTCGATGCATGCCTGCATGGATAGAATTTGTTGAGTGATTATCTGAATTTCAAAAGAGACAGATCAAGCAGACCTTAAACAATATCTAATAATTCTAGAAAACTAAATCTAGAGAAATAAGAATGAACCAAACCATCCAGAAACAGCAAAGGAAAGCTACAAGGTGTTAGACCAGACCTCAGGACTAAATGTTGACCCATTAACCACATTGATTCACTCAACAGAAACACCATAGAGCACTTTTGATTTTACATATAGACAACTACCTTAGTATCTCAACTGATAAACCAAAATCAATCCTCTCACATCGCAATTAATCAATAATTCAGGTGCACTAATTGATAGTATGAAACAATTATTGATCACTCTTACTTAGAAGAGTTAATTCTTGTTTTCTTTGTCCTTGAAATAACCTAAGCCATGAAATTCAAACAGCAACAGTAATAATAACAATATTATGCATCCAAAGTAAATAAGAGAATTAAAAAGAGGAATATGAAAAGACCAGCCTCGAAGTTTAACAGGAGGATAAATTTCAAGAGCTTCTAATAGTCTAAGCTCCAATTCAACCTGTGATTGCTCCTAAAAGAAATTCACCAAACAAACAAAAGGGCACGGAAATTATTAAATCCAGCAAGCAAACATAATATATGCAAAATAAAATTTATATAACATGGAGAGGGAGAGAGAGAGAGAGAGAGAGACCAACCTTAGGGAGAGAGGAAGCAGAGGAAGGAGGAGCTTTACATGGAGAATGTACGGACATTCCGTCTTGTTCCTCTTCTCTCTCCTTGCCATTAACGCCTCCTCCTCCTTCCATCTTCTTTTCGATTGCAAAATTTTGAATTAGTTTGTATCAAATGTCAAATTGTAACTGGATTTCCAATTTTGGAATTTGATTTCTGTATTTGTCTCTTTGCTAGGGGTTTAGCATTTGATCCTAAAGGCACTTGAGCTGAGCTGAAGTTGTTTGTTTCTATTCTTTGGGCCTATTGGACTGGGCCAGTTTATAATATGCCCATTTATGTTGTGAGACTATGGATTTTCATGTGGGCTCAGGAACTCAGCATTATCTTGGCCCGCAAAGTATTGAAACAATATATTTATTTAGTTCAACGTGTTGGGTTGACTGAGTAGAGCCGTCGGATAGCAAATAGCAATAGCGAGCATCATGATGTGCTGTTCTGTGCTGCCAAAATGGATACGAAAAGCTGACGGGAATTGCGACTATATGCCCATCCGCACCATACAATACGTATGCCATCATGCGGCAGACTACAGTTCCTTTTCTTTATTATTAATTATCGATTCTTTCAATGATTAAATTGTTCAGCAATCATATAAAGTAAAAGTTCCTTTTTTATCGTTCATTTCAACTGTCAGTCAATCTTGAGCTAGTTTCCCTGTTTAAGTCACCAACGTATAAACATATGGCCAATACAAAAATTATATGCATGCCAACATGTTATACTATAAACACTAAATTAAATTAAATAAAAGGGTCACTTTTATATGTACGGACATTTTTCTAAGGTAAATCTAGAAAGTCCACTCCTAGACTCCCGGTAAAAGTAGATATCAGATTTCCAATTAATTGCTTCAGTATCTTAGATGGGAGAAAGAATCCTAATGTAATTACTCTCAAACTCTTTTGCCAAAAAAAGAAAAGAAAAGAAACTTAAGAGAACATTTACCAGGCAGCAATATATCGTCGTTGACGCTATAAGTGATAGATTTACGTACCAATATTAATGGGTAAGGACGAGAAGTTTAGAAATATCATATCACACGACATTTTTAAATGCGTAAGATTTTTTTATTTTTAAAATAATTAAAAATGTCATAAAATAAAAATAAAAATAAATAAAATAATTGCACAAAGAGACACAAACAAGCGGAGAAATTTTAGAGGGAAATCAAAGACAAAAGAATCGAAAACTCCTCTTCTTAACTGTCTTTCTTCTTCCCTTTTTCTCTCATTATTATTATCATTACTATTATTCAGTCTCATCACCTAATCTTCTGTTTCCTCTTTTTTTCTTTTTTTTTTTACTTTTATTCAAATAAAAGCTCTCATTCTTGAGTTAATTCGGCTGTTACAATGGCTTCTATCGCAACCTCTCCTCGATTCTCTTCACTCTACTTGTCGCCTACTAAAATCTCACCATCTCACGTTTCACTCAAAACCCGATCGCCACAACTCGCCGCCCGCTTGTTGCCGGATATTCCGAAACTTCAAATTCAATTCTCCAGTGAACCATCGATCCTTGCCGGTTGGATTACTCAACCGATCAAACGGCGACGTCCTATTGACTTTCCTTTAGTTAACGCTGCAGCTGCTGATGCTGAGGGGTCTGAATCGGACTCACATTGTCTTTTAATTATTTATTATTATTTAACTTAATTATTTTACTAACCTTTTCTTATTATTATCATTCTTGTGTTTGCGAGTTCAGACACGTGGAACCTGCAGCTAAAAGCTTTGGCGAGAGATTTCCTGCTTTGGTTACAGGTTTTTTCTTCTTTATGTGGTAAGCAAGCTATCACCATATCATACATACATTTTAGCTATTTTCTTTTTAAATTTTTTATGCTATTCAACCTCTAAATTGGAAAGATGATACTTGCTAGAATTCACTTCTTTAGACAACAAAAAGAAATTGCATTTCAAGGACATTTTGAAAGAAATGAAATCATGCCACAAGTGACACGATTTTGCAAGTGATTTATTTTATTCCAATCGAAGCGAACAAGAATGTCTGGTCCAAAGCCTATTAATTGCTTTTTGAATAATTTATATATGCAGGTATTTCTTGAATGTCATCTTCAACATACTCAACAAGAAGGTGTATAATTATTTCCCCTATCCATAGTATGTGGTTCTTGCTCGTGGATGTCATGTTATATTTGCATTTTTAATCGCACAAAAGCATGACCATTGAAGTGTATTATTTTGTCTAAAGATTGGAAGGTTGTTATTGCTTTGCAGTTTTGTTTCGGTCATCCATCTCCTCGTTGGAGTAGTATATTGTCTTACTTCTTGGGGTTTTGGTCTACCAAAACGTGCAGTATGTTACAGTTGCTTCACTTGTCATCTTTTTTTTTTCCTCTTTTTCTTTTACAAGTTTGGTAACTAATAGCATGATTTCCTTTCTAATTAGCCTATTGATAGGGACCTGCTGGTGCTGTTGACCCCAGTTGCATGCTGTCATGCCCTTGGACAATGTATCATTTGCAGCTGTTGCTGTATCTTTCACACACACCATTAAAGGTATTGATAATTGGAACGATACATTTGAGAAGTTATTTTAAACTAGTGAAAAGCTGTGGTCATATGTGATTCTTACAGATTAAGAGGGTTTCCCAGTTCTGTTGCTAGTTGCACTCATGGAGACACACACATTCAAGTACGCACTTCAATGTGTTCTCAGTTGTAACAAACTTGGATGTCCGAGGACTAGGGTTATTGATTCTAGTTGTTTCTTGGATTTTCCTACATTTCTCCAAAGTGAATTACTTATGCTTATTATCCTTCAGGTGGAGTATGGATTTCACAGAAATCATAGTTGTGTGTTTAGCTCTTGTACTTAGAAATGCCACTAAAAATGTCTCAAGGATCCAAGAGTGTGTAGATGAGATGGTAAAGGTCTCTTCTACCTTAATTAAGGTCTCAAGTTAGCTCTAGAGTCTTGCCCGGCACGCTCTAGATTAACTCTAGATACATGTAGAGTTAATCTAAAGTTATGGATCATATGGAAATCATAGCTACAGAAGCATCTATTCAAAGAAAGCATATCTGTGTCTAGCTTTTGTACTTATAAATGCCATTGAAAATGTCTTAATGGATAAGTATCTTATTTATTGATACTCAAACATATGTAAACTAATATAACTTCAAACTTTTTAAGCGCTTTGAGTATGTTTTTTGGGTGATAAGAGCATTTATGCATATCTTTTTTTCTTTTTTTTTTCAAATTCACCAATTATAATATCAATTCGTTTTTCATGTGTTTCTTGGATCATGTGGTTAATCTATGAATAAAGTTGGAAGACATTTAAAGTTTTCAAATGAATTATACTTCCTGATTATTTTCCTGATGTTCTTTATCTACAGCTCTAGAGCCATTCTTCAGTGCTGCTGCTTCTCAGTTTGTGCTGGGTCACCAAATTCCATTGTCCTTATGGCTGTCACTGGCTCCAGTAGTTATTGGTAATTCATAGGACCCAAAGTATACGCTGCTTCATTCAGACTCTATTGCAAGGAAACAAAATCCTATTTCTGAACCTAAAATACTCAAAAAGTATATGGAATATACACCAGTTTCTCAATTCTGATCTGCATATGATATGAAGTCCTCTAGTGCTATTGGCTGAGATTTCCTGAGTTTTCTGTTAGGTGTATCAATGGCATCATTGACTGAACTTTCCTTCAACTGGACTGGGTTCATTAGTGCAATGATTTCAAACATCGCATTTACCTACAGAAGCATCTATTCAAAGAAAGCAATGGTAAGATTATCCAGGGAGAATGATGTTTGTCATGTATTTAATTCTTTCGTCTGTGATTGTATTTCACCACCCTCATGTCAATACATGATGCATTCAGATTTTCAGAAAACATATGAAAAGCATCCTTTGGAGACGGGCTAAATTTAGTCAAATAATAGTACAGGATTTTTAAAAGTCATAAAATTTATATGACTTTGTTCCTCACAAGTTTGAAGAGTCAATTGAATGTTGTTCTGTTGAGGTTATTGTGATTCCCTGGCTCTTTACAGAGTATGCCACTATTCTTGGATGATAAAAACAACAGAAATTTGAAGAGTTTGATTGAATCCTTTTCCATTGCTTTCACACATGAAAACACAATCCTCTTTTCTCCGTTGTCCAAACAGCCCCTGAACATATACTGCAAAGCAGGCAATGTAAATGACATCAACTATAAGATGTGGAATTCTTCTTTCAATTTCAAATGAAGATCTTTTAGCTCTTCGGTAGCAATCATTTAACTTTTTGTTGGACTATCAAATTTGGATATGCTGTAGTTGTACAATAGGTTTTCTGTAGTCTTTAATTTTCCTTCAAATTTTAACAGACTGGCATGGACAGCACAAATGTGTATGCTTACATTTCAATAATAGCCCTCTTGTTTTGCATCCCACCAGCAGTACTGGTAAGTAACTTTTCACAAAAACCAACTGAAAGTTTTACATTTTTATTGGCTTATTTTTCGTGATAACGTTTAACTGCGTGTTCATCTGAGTTGACTTTCAGATTGAGGGTCCTAAGCTGATGCAATATGGTTTCAGAGATGCAATCTCCAAAGTGGGATTATTCAAGTTCGTGTCGGACCTGTTTTGGATTGGAATGTTTTATCATCTTTATAATCAGGTATTGAAACTTATAGTTCTCCTTGTAGCTGAACATAGGAAAAGGAAAAGGAAAAGGTAGTCTTCTGATTATCTCATTATCCATTTTCTTCTTTCTGAAAAAGCTAAGCAACTGCAGGCTAATTCTGCCACTTAGCTGATTTACATATACATGTCATATTCTCCTGTGTTCTTTCTTAGTGATTTATTCATGATCGAGGTTCTATAATACCTTCAGAAGTTGCTTTATCAGCAAAGAGATTAGCATTGGTGGAATTGTATCTGTGATAATTGCAAAATCTTATAACTACGGAAAATATTTTGCAGACATGACAGGTTTTTTTCAGTTGGTATATGATTGAGGCACCATTTGGATCCAACTTATGAAGTTGGCATGTAGAAATACGAATCGCATGTGTCCTATGTCTTTAATATACAGATTTGCATGCGCTCCCTTTACTCCATCCCACTCTTTGTTTTATATTGAGTAACTTTGAGCTTCAAAATTCAGGTTGCCACTAATACTTTGGAACGAGTTGCACCACTTACACATGCTGTTGGAAATGTGTTAAAACGAGTTTTTGTCATTGGGTTCTCCATTGTGGTATTTGGTAACTACTTATCTCTCACGTTACTTACTTACAAATCTGAACAATCATGTTTCTGATGTGAAAAATGTGCTTAGCATCAGGAGGTTTATCCTAATGGAGGTGGGGCATGCGTTTGCTATTTTAGAGCAGTTTACCTAGTTAATGGTTCATTGAACTGTTGCTTTTCCTACAATCATAATGTTGATATAAATTTGTGAAGCGGAACTTAGACCAGACTATGACCCACCACTCCACTCTCAAAAACAAGGACCAATTCTATTCTGATTCTTTTGTATACTTGACTAGAAAGCCATTCTCATTGGATATGATGGTGTATTCTAAACAGTTCTAGCAATCATATTCTCCTATCTTGATATGATTGCAAAATTTGCAGGCAATAGAATCTCCACTCAAACTGCGATTGGTACAGCTATAGCCATAGCAGGTGTTGCCATGTACTCCCTCATAAAGGCTAACATGGAAGAGCAAAAACGGGTGAGATAATTTTAGCCATTTTGCATTTTCTCCTTTTCCAGTGACTTCTTCCATGAATTAATTTATGGAGAATTTTTTTGCTTTCACGGTTAAGTTTCTAGAGTAGTGATTAAAAATGTAGTGTACTCTACATAGTAGCAGAATGTTTAGAGATGTATGCCTTCGAATCTACCACACTGGGCATTGTTATTTTTGCTTTCTTGAGCAATGCATATATAGAATTTAGTCAAAGATCTATGGAATGTTAGCCTTGCTTTTCAGTTTAAGACAACAGGGAGGTGACTAACCTTAGTTTTTATATTAGGAGTTAGTATGATCACTAGAGTCCTGGCCCTATCTTGGTAGCCCTTGAGTTGCAAAAGTTACAGGACCTGTTGCGTCACAAGGACCAAGTTTCGGTTATTTTGCGTCGTGCTTATGAATTTTCCTTACCATTTTCAGAAGGCTGCTATAGCTCCTGCATCATGAGGAAATGCACCGTTTGGATTTATCGACCATGTGGAGGAAAAATGGATATCTCTGCATGGAATTTTATCAACTCATTTAGATGTTCAAATTCAAGGAGAAGAAATTTTTGGATGGAGGAGCTTAAAGAATAAGATCCAACTCTCAAATTTAGCAACATCATGCTGATAACTAACCTTTTCCTTATTCGGAACCAGAGCTCTTAGAAATTGTGGACAGAATAAGAATAAGGCCCAACTCTCAAATTTGGTTGTAAAACATAAGCTGATAAGTGAATATCTATCGTTTCTTAATCTGGAACTGTTGCATCAGAGAGAAAATTTATTCTTTCTCGCTGCAGTAAGAATACTTGCAATTGTTTGAACGAGTTACAGCTCCAGCCTTTTCTTTGGAAGGACAAAAGGAAATATTTATTTTGTTTTGGCAGTCATACAACAGGTCGAATAAAAATCACAATTTAGAATTAATAATTGAGACATGGTTCAGAGAAACTAACAAATATCCAAAACAAATTCCTTGGAAACCAAAATTAATTTCCATATAACATTTACAGGGAGCAGAAATATTCCACATGAGAAGGAGAGTAAGAGTGAGTGAGAGTGAGAGTCGACACATCTAAGCCACCTAACAGAAAATTTCTACCCTAATAAAATAACCAAGATTGTCCTACATTTATTTGTCACTATCAGAATTTGTTTCTGATCAACATTTAATACCCTTACAGTTTTCATCAAAACAATTTTTATGTGAAAGAAACATATGGCTACAGGAGGTCATGATCCTGCGACTCATGCTGCAAAAATCCAAAATTGGGTACAGCCAAGTAATTACAAGCATGAATGGCTTTTCTGTTCTAGAATGGAGCACAGTAATATGTGAATTGCCCAAACTGAGATTGCCAAGAAGAACGGTAAGCGACCTGCAAGTAGTCAAAAATGAAGAAATATCAGAAATTCATGTCCAGGGGCAACAAACTTTTTAATTAGATAGATTCCTTTATCATAAACAAAATGGGAGCAAACTTATTTTGCTTGAATTATGCTCAAAGGAAATAGACATCCAGCAATAGGTCAGCAACCAAGAAATTGTTATTTGTATTCTGTACAGATGCAAGACCCAATTACATTCGTCAGTTTTACCTATACTGCATAATCAGTGCTGTACTCAAGATTGAACAGTATTTCCCTGCGATTCTCTGTACCCATTCGAATTTTACAATTTTTAGCCACCGAGCCCACACGATCATCACTGTCATAGTCCATCTCACGGACACAGCGCCTTCTAACCTTCTTCAATGTCTCCTTTGAGGGGGTAAATCCCGCAGACATCTGTCCAACAGATTCATGATGTAACATTTATTCCAGAACAGAGCCACTGAAATTACCAGAAGAATCAATAACTACCCCATGGGCACAACAAAAAGAAGAAAGGATCAAATTACCATCTCCTCAATCACAGAGAGAGCAGTTTTCACATCTCGGTTGATGAGATGAGCATCAACAAGCAATAAATACGTTGTAGCATTGGGTTTGATCCCCAGGCTTACCAAGTGTTCAAACACCCTTGCGGCCTCAAATGTCTGTGGCAAGAAAAGCAAAGATGACTTTAACCATAAAACAAATTTAGCATATCAAACACAGTTTACTCTGCTTGGGTAAATTTTTCTCAGTGAGATGATGTCCTAAACAAGCTCATGAGTTCACATGCATGTTGAGTGATGCATACAAATAACAACCTTGACTGAACATTAAGCGATTGCAACATATTGCCAAAAACGGTACATGGGATAAAAAAACTGCAGAATTGTGTTGTCCCCTCAAATCAGTTTCACAATGAAACTTAGTCATAAGATTTCAGCAAGACTGACAATAAAATTTTACTTCTTCCCATTTTTCAATGATTGACACATTGACAATTTCCTACCAGTTGTGTAAAATTGCCCATTGCAGGCAGAGCTAAAGGGATATCATATGCAAAAGTTCATGAAGGCCACATAAATGTGCAGTGATGCAGAAGTAGGACGCGGGGGGTGTTGGGGGAAGTGAGAGAGAGAGAGAGAGAGAGAGAGAGAGAGAGAACAAGAGAACTGAAAATTTCTACCTTCTTGAGCCTTCCAAAGGCATAGATTAGAGCATTGTACGAATGAATATTTGGGGTCAACTCAAAAGAAGACCCAATTGCCTCAAAAGTTTGGTAGGCCCGGTCAATGTCCCATATATTTGCACAACCTAAAATTATACAATTAAGAGCAGCAACAGACTTGTACGGTCGCTCTGCACGACTCAGATTTTCCAGCTGAAAGTATACCTGACAGAGATTTAGCAGTGACCATGAGCCACAGGGAGCATATAAAAAGTGATTAAAACAAAAAGAATAAATCCTAGAACCAAGCTAAAGAATGAGTCTTTGGTTAAAGCAAACAATCTGCTTTTGAAGTGTTTTTGGAGTCAAGGAATGCATTAGCAATAAGCATTGTGCAAGCAGACTGAAGAGCAAGTAATTTAATAGTCTGATATGACTAGGAAAGAGCCTTGATCAACATTTCATTGGAAATCAGTGCCTTAACAGGCACACTTTTTTAAAAGATGAAGAACGTCAGAAAAGTCAAAATATTTTGTATAAGAGCTCAATATGGTGTGAATGCCCTAATAATTTGATAAAGTCTAGGTATTGGATATCATATTGCAAAGGATCTAGTAGATTGGTGATTTGTTCTCCTTTCTTCCAATCTTCAGCTCTCAACTTATACAATGAATCTAAAGAATTTTAACCTTTTACCATCCATATACAGTTATTCAAGAGACAATGTACAAGTTTAAAAAAATGAAATAATTTGCAGAATTCAAAACACTAAATGTATCACAGCATGATCACAGGCACTTCGAATGTTGTATATTTACTTCCGAATATAGAAAAATACCGTATCCAAAGTCTCAAAACCCTTCTTGGAGCATGCCACAACCAATGGATTTAAAGAAGTAAATGGAGAGAACAGTTCTTCTTCTGCTTCTTTTTCAGAACTGTCATAAGCGGACTCATATTCGCGCAGAGTGGTAAAAGCCTTCTGTAGGTTCCCCAATGATGCACAAGCATATATTCTCCCAAGATAAGATTCCGGACTAGGAGCCTTCTTATCACGTAATGAACGGCGGAGAATTGCCCATGATGCATCCAAGAGAGTAGAGCTGTAGGTCCTGCCAGCAGTTCCCAGCGCCGACACAACCAGTCCTTCATCTACAGAAAGTAGAATAGCAGGCCTGGCATTCTCACCCCGTGCAATCCATTTCGCCATAAATTCTAGTGCGTAATAAGCTAACTTGCTATTATCCTCTTGCATTGCAACTTCAGCAATATAATAGCACATGTTCCAAGTTGGAGAGAGAGCTTTGTTCTGATCCACTTTCTGATATCATCGCAAATGAAAACAATGTCACATATGCAAATTAAACACACACCACTCCGAATGATTTAAAAATTAGTCAAAATCAATAAAGTAACTACCTTGCATTTCTCAATAATTGACACCAATGTATCCAGTCTACCTTTGTTAACACAACTCTTCACACATTCAGTAAATACTCTCATTGATAACGTATGCCCATTCTTCAGAGTCTTATCAATATATTTCAAAGCAGCATCAATTTGATTCGTTGAAAACAACATACCGATAACCAAATCATAAGACTCATCATCAGGCTGAGATTCATTCCCTGTCAGCTCCATCCTGACCTCAAAAATAAAAGTTACAACTTTACCGCATAAACCCAATAAAAGTTTCATTTTTTTTTAAATAAAAATCCTTGGTGGGTGAATAAAATAAACTAAGAAGAAAAATTCAAACCTTTGAAGCAACTTCTCAGCGGCTGCAGTTTCTCTAGCTTGAAACATGGCTTTAAGAACCAAGTTAAAGGAAGCTGTATTAGGCAAAACAGCATAGTCCTCCATTTGAGCAAGTAAATCAAGCAAATCAACGGCAGTAGCATTCGTCATTAAATTAGCCCTTAAATAATGATTAAACAAATTAACATCAGGTTTGTTAGGTTTCCCATTCTGATCAAGCGATCTTATCCAAAACTCAAACAACTGCTTCATATCAGACCAACGCTGAGACGTCATCCAATCGGCAAACAGGTTTAATAAAGAATTCAAGTCCAGGGTTTGTGACATTGATTGGAATCGAGCTGTTGGTGGCTGGTGGAGAATACCGAATGGGATTAATGCATCAGGATTTTGCATTAGGGTAGGGTTACGCCAATTTTCATGGTACAGTGGGCTGCCGGAGGCTGGATTTGGAGGGAGAGGAGTGACGGTGGTGGGATTGGGATCCGAGTGGGTTGGATAGGTGGCGAGTTCTGGTTCTTGAGAGAGGAAAGTAAAGGTGGAGATGGATTTGATTGGGTTGTGATTGAGGGTTTTTATTAGAGCTTTTGTTCGTGTGAGGATTGCTATCTGAGACGCCATTGATGAGCTTCACTGGAGTGAGCTTCTTCTCTGATTTCTAGGGTTTATGCTTCGTGGATCATGTTTGATTCAGGGAGGAAATGGTAATTTTTTGAAGTGATGATGGGTATTATCCGAAAATGCGCAAGAATTTTGTGAAGCAACGGGGCTGGATTTTTCTTTCCCAAATCATAATGGTTCGGAACTGAGTGTTCATGGGCCCAAGTAGGAATCAGGATACATTGGTATGGGCTGGGTGGTAGGCCCAAATATCATTCCACTGAATGGTTAATATAATTTATATTTATCTTTTTGAAAAATGCTAACAGTAATTTCTAATAGTGGCAGTCTCCTAATAGCAATCAATAACCCCTGCAAATTTCATTCAAAAACCCCATTTCCATGCGTTCGACGGGGCCTCTCATAAAGTATTTGGCAGATAATGCAAGAAGTTTTGAGAAATTAGAGAAAGAAAAAGGTGTCAAATTTATGTCGCTGTAATAAAAGAATAGAACACCAGGGTTTTTCTTTCATCCGATTTTAGCAAATTAAATTACTTAAAAATCAGGTCTTAAGTTCCAAGTTATACAATGTACATCTTCATGATCCTACTGCGGCATTGTCACAACTCACAAGCTATTTGTATATCCTTTTGGTGTTTTGGGTCGATCGTCAGGTTCCACATGGTAAGCGCATCAACGAATTGATGAAGTTTCAAGTCCTGACGGAAAAGCAGAGAATATTCTATTGCTTGTTCGTTTTTTCATATGTTTAGAATCCAGATTTCTTCGCTGTCAATGTCTACCAAACATGAACCGATTTTCCAAATTAAGGTTGGACAAGCATCACATCTGTATTCATCAACCGCATTCTTGCAGGAAGATTGCAAACTGCAGCGTTATGAATGGCAGAAATTAATTAATGGTAAAAGAAAGAAGATAGGGGTGTGGCAGAACTGTTGTGCGAGGACCCGAAATGAGTACTTAATAAAATGAGCCTCAAGAATAACTAATTAAAAGAAGAAGAAAAGAAAAACATAAAGACTCAATCGCATATCTAAATAAAACATTCTTATGATGATTTCTTAGCATTCGAACTATTTTACCATCTTAAAAATTCCTAAAAATGATTAATATTTAAATCTCTCTTAAAAATTTTAAAATAGTATTTTGTCATTCATACAAATTCTGTAATTAGATTAATCATATATATATATATATTAAAAAAAGTTATTTTCTAAATAAAAAATAAATTTAAAAGAAAAAGAAAATGAAAAATTGGAAAGCTCTGAGTAAGTGGTCCAATTATTCTCTTTTTGGACGATTAGGAATTTCGGAACAGCAATCAAAGACTTTAAAGACTTTGTATGAAAAAAAAAAGTGAAGTAAAAGCAACCACAGAATTTCAAAGAATACATCCAATTGGTCTTCCTTTTTGGCCTCCCACCAAACTTTTGTTATTGTTTTTGCATGAACTCTATGCATATTTATTCCCAATAATAAAAATAGTTATAAAAAAGTAAGTAATATTTAGATTAAAAATCATTGATACAGGCACTCGACTGTAACTATGATCCATTAATTTCCATCTAAAGAATGTAGTTACTGAGATGTTGTCATATAGAAACAAAATATATTATCATTTAAATTTGAGGCAGAGAACATCTTAAGGTTAATTATATATCCACATACACACGACTTTTGATTTTAATAATTGTAATGTGTCACCTTGCTCTTCCCTTCTTTTACAAGCAAAAATAATGCTGTTTTTTAACCCTCTATTAACGGTAATATAGATACAGTTTCTGACATGAATGCATGGAATAACTCCAATTCTATGATTTTCTTAATTAATTACTGTTTGTAATGTCATCTGTAAACAATAATTTCGTACTGGAGCTTTACAGTGAGTTTATTTTCCATCGCAGGAGCAGCAATTTCATATAGCTCGACAGTCTGTGATTCGTAGAAACCCTCCTCTCTGATCTGCAGAATTTCAACTTAATTCTTTTTCAAAAGTTTCAGGCTGAGTTTCATTAATTCAAATGCAGATTCATCTGAAAGGATCGAAAAATAAAATTCTGGTAGTTCTTTTTTATACTATTTCTGATGTTAATATGACTCTAGACTTGTACGATCACAAACAATAATAAACTGCAGAACCTTGAAAAGGTTATCCAGCATAATCCATTATATGAATAAGGTCAATCTTGCCTTTGACATCGTCATCCATTGGATTGGATGCTTTCTGTTGAATATTCTTCCTTTTTTCTTTTTTCTTTTAAAGAAAAAAAGAACTTGCAGATCGGAAGACTTGAAGAATTAAAATTGTTATTATCTTAAATCATGCTTCCAAAACGATCGACTTTCTAGTTCATCATTCAGCAATTTTAGTCTCAGATAATTAAGCAGATAAAAGAACACTCACTGGCACACATTGTTAGATCTATCTGCTGCAAAACTAAAAGTAGAAACTCTTGGTCATCTCTAATGTTGTGTTGTTCTTCAAATTTTACGGAGCAGATAGGATGCAAACCATAAAATTCAAGAAAGATGACTATAAACTTAGCGAGGGTCCTTCTTGCCTTGTAGGCGAGATGCATAGAAGTTTGCTGTTCACATCACCATTGGCCCAAAAGAAAAAACTTATGGCATTCCACTAGAAAAGCAACCCACAATGACTGGCTGATGACCACTGGCTAGGAATTAGGTTAACGGCTTTCGTGTCCATATATATATGTATGGATATGTAGGCAGGCATATTGAAGGTGGACCAATTTACTCTCACAAGTTTTGAGAGTCGTATTATTAACAATAGATGTGGGAAATTTTAACTTCTGATTTAGTTGAGATTTGAATCTTAAAATCTTTTCAACTATTATTAGTGTTAGTCGTCAATTAGTATGTTAGCTTAATAGAAGTTGAAAAAATAATCATGAAAGATTTCGTTAAACTACTATGCGATTTAATTGTATTTTCATCTTAGAATAATATTTTTTTACTTTAGTATTTAGTGGACCGTTAATAAATAATATCAAATTACACAATATCATGGTAACGTGGCAATGAAAAGAACATTAGTGATTACATGCGACGTCAAAATTCTTAATGGTGTTGTACAATTTGATCGTTATTTACTAACATTCATATTTATAAGATATCAAATAAATAAAAAGTAAATTATAGATTTTAAAAGTGAAAATATAATTAAACCATGACATAATTTAGTAAAATTTTTCCAAAAATAAAATTAACCATCGGTATTGGAGAGGAGGCTTGAAGTTGAACTTATCATTCTAGACATGGTTCTGAAAAGTTAGAGATTTAAACTTACCACTTTAAAATTGGTTTAATAATCTATGACCGAAGGACCACATTCCAAAATGCTAATGTGAATCCTCCAATGGGATGAGTTTAGGTTTAGAATGAATGATTTTTCTTTAAGTAACATATGAATTGAAAACGTGCAGTAAATATTTGAGCAAATCTGAGGCTAATGGGTTGGTATATTTTTTTTGCAGCCATAGCCTCAATAAATCAAAATAATGAAACTGTTAAAAGAAATCACATCTCAAAATTAATATATTACACACAAATGCTATCTTTGAGCAAGTAAACTTAGACCCGGAACTTCTTCCGAGTCAGACGCCAGGTGTTTTAGCCTACCTGCAAAACTACTTGCCATTTCTTTTTTTTAACTGAACTTGATAAGAATGTTTTCATGAAATCATTCCTGCTGGGGTTTTAATACGAATATGTTTAATATTATTTGGAGCATACATGTACACTTTACTTGCACTGAATTGGCTGGCATCGTGGTTAGAATTGTATATCTCTTAGCTTCTTCTATAAATAGATGCTTTCTTATTGCTTCCTAAAAGCCAAATCTTGTGCAATTATTAGTGAACAAAGCCAACCCATAACCAATTTAAATACCTAAAAGGTATACCAATTATACACTTTGTTCTTTGTTCTATAGGGTTGGATACGAACGCATTAGGGTTGGACGGAGAATATATGAACTTGACTAATTACTTTTTCCCTTTACGAAGTTATCGATTTTTGACAGACCCTCGAGGAAATAAAAATTACTTTTTTCTTTTTTGCATAATTGGTACATTGAATTTTATTTATTTTGGGCCAATAAGGGTTCATTGAATGCTTCTTCCTTTTCTGCACTTAATCTCTTTTCTCCTTTTTTGGCTTAGTCTCAAGAAATCTACTTTGATGGTTAGAATTAGCGATTAATTGAAGGCAAGTTTGCAAATAGTTCTCTTGACATAATGCTGCATCCTCTATCATATTGGGACTACACTGATAATACATTCCTGATATAATTAATTTGATATCATATACAAATTCCAATATTTTTAGATTTATTCTAGGAATTTTTCTTAATGTATAAATTTTAATAGCCAATTTTCACTCATTATAGAGATGATAAATAATGGATGGCGGATGAAAAGATTTCAACTTTTCTTGTTTGTTTGTCAAATATAAGTATTTATCAGCGTTGAAGAACAAAGATAGAAACAAAATTACACCGACCAACAGTCAACGACCGAAGATCAAGGCCTCAGAAATCTTGTCATCACAGGCCTAAAAAGTAAGAAAATGAGCAACCTTTCTTCCCTAAGAAAGAAATGTCGCTTCTACCTTTCTCAGAAAGGAAAAAAACGTTGACATAGAACTTAGAGGATCAATAGAGTAGCTATAAGACAGTTATCTTTCAAATGTATATAACAGAACATATTTCATATAGAAATCTCAAAATATACACCTGTATAGTTCATCACAAATTAATAAAGCAGCTTATTATATTTCTACGACCAGACTATTTCAGAAAGGATATAAATGGGCTGATTACTTATTTTTTTACTTCTAAACAGTTTCATATATACTGGATATCTACAAAGCTAAATTACTGTATGCAAACTACAATAATATTACAATGATGAAAACAATAATTAGATGTTATATTATCTTAATGACTTTGAATTCAATTGCAAAGTGAAAAGCCTAAAACCATTCAATTTTGAGCGTCAAAGAATCTCAATATGTTTATTTCATGCGATTATTGAGTCAAAAATTTCTGCTCTAAAGTCAATTAAGGGCATGGGCTAGAAAAACATTGAACAAGTGGCCTACATTACTTGAATACTCAACTTTCTCAGAAAGGTATGGTATGTTTGGCAACACGGAAAAGAAAAATCAATGAAAAAACTTCTCTTCACTTGGGTTCCCATCATCTGTAAAACATGGGGCATGTACGTAAAAGACCAAAGCAAGAAAAGAGACAATTCTTGCTGCAATGGAAGCTTGTGGTGACAGCATAGGATTAAAGAAAGGATGAAGGAAGTAGGACCCTCAAACCCATTACCACCCTTAACCAGGTTGGGTTATTAAGTGGTTAAGTTTTGACCACGGGCATGAGTTTATGACCGTTGTGTTGAGAAACAAAACGTACAATAACAGTCGGATACGTGACACCACAAACCAAAAAAATAAAAATAATAAACACAAAAATTAGAGTTTGTGTGTTATTATTAATATATGCATATATTTATTACAATTCCCAATAGGAACACACTGTTCAATTACTTTACTTTATATATATAGTGTAAAATACACATAAAGTTATGCTATACCATCAGATACAGACACCTCCACCAGACTCAGTACCCACCGTCACTCTCTTCTCATATTATTGTCTCCAGACATCTCCATTCTCCAGACGAACCCACTTCGACTCTCTCTCTCTTTCTCTCTCTTTGAGCCATACCCTCTTATTAAAAAGTTCACTCATCTTTTGCCTCACAACCTTGGATTATCATGGCTGTTTTAGTGTGTTTAGTGCTTTTCTTAGCACTTACTGGCCATTCAAGTAAGCTATAAACATCGGTTATAATTATTTTGTTCTTTAATTCACTTGTTTTGCATTATAACTTTGCTTTCTTGAGATGGGTTCATCTTCCTTTTCATTTTGGTTTTTCTCCTATATTATGATATAGCTGCGAGAAAGATTTTTTTTTTTAGGTTCTTCATTTCAATTGTTAAAGATGGGCTCTTTTAGGGAAGGAGCATTTGGGTTTGTATTCAGTTTGTTGATTTCTTTTTCAATTTTGTACTCCAGGTGCTCTTTACTGCATATGTAAGGATGGGGTAGGTGATACCCAATTACAAAAGGCTTTAGATTATGCTTGTGGAGCTGGAGCGGATTGTACTCCAATCCTCCAAAATGGTGCTTGTTACCAACCGAACACTGTAAAAGATCACTGCAGTTACGCTGTGAATAGCTATTATCAAAGAAAGGGTCAAGTTGCTGGAAGTTGTGATTTTTCATCAACTGCTACTACTAGTACTAGTCCCCCTTCAAGTAAGTCTTCATATGTATCTATTAACAGCCCCATCATTTATCTGTGTATTGTTTTTTCTGGAGTACTGACTTTCTCTCTTTCCTCTTCTTTTTCTTTTCCTTTGAATTTTGCAGCTGCAACTTCTACCTGTGTCTATCCTGCTTCTTCAAGGTATGCCCTTTTTTCCTCTCTCTCTTTCTCTATCCTTTTTCTTTCCTTTGGAAAATAAAAAAGATTTTTGATTTCTTGTGCTGGCAATTTCAAAGAAATCACTTTCCCATCTGAAAGATTTTTCCCTGGGTGTGTGAAGAGAGAATCTAGGTTAAAGCTTGGATCACATTTCCTTTAAAAAAAGCTTTGTGATTGTCAACAAAGTTAAAAATTTTGGTGATGGGGAATATAAAAATCTGATGAAAACACTGTGAATCTGATTCCTCTATATGTTTTCTGTTACTTTCTTCCCCACGAACACCAATTATTGTTTGTTTCCTTCAGTTCGTCAAAATTATTGAGCCCAGATAGGTATTCTTGCACAAGCAGTGTCAGCTGTTATATATAATATGGATTGGTAATTAATAGCATTAGCTTAAGAGTACTCTTATTAGACAGCGGTTAAGAAAAAGTAGATCTAACATGTTTTACTTGATATATCTAGCATTACTACATCTTTCTTTATAGGTCAGGGGCATGCATCTTCCTTACAGCTGTGAGCTGTCATGATGTTGATATTGCATTAGTTGTTTGTCCTCTTTCTTGTTCACTTTTTAAAGATTCCTGATCTCAGCTTGACATCTGTTTTCCACATTCTCATATTTTTGATTCCACATGTCCCAATTTTTTTGTTACTTGCGTTTGTAAATGCATGATATTGTTTTTGTTCCCATTTGCTTTCATGATCAAAGACTTGCTTATTTTACTTGTTTGATTGAACTTCCCCCAACAGCACTGCTGGGACTAGCACAACTCCAACTACAGGCGCAACCCCAGGCACAAGCACAGGAACAGGCACTGGCACTGGCACCGGCACCGGCACCGGCACTGGCACTGGCACTACAGCAGGTGTAACTCCAACTCCATTTGTAGGGTTGGGGCCAACCGGAAGTGGAACTGGCCTTGACAATAATGGTGTGACTTCCATTGCAGGCACCACCAAATTGTTCTTTGCTTCTCTGACTTCAGGCCTAATATTCTTGCTGCTGTGGGTTTGAAAGAAGAGATGGGGAAAGGGAGAAAAAAATGTCAAATTGGGGTTTGATGTGCGGATGAGATTTTGCCGTGGTTGGATGGGTAGACATGTAATTTTTCACAGTGGGATTGTGTAGGGGATCATCTAGAGGCAAACCCCACTAGGGTTTTTCTTTTTCTTTACTTTTGTTTCTTTCTTTCTTCTCTCCTATGAGAAAAAGAAGGTGTGGGAATGGATTCCCTATTCCCTATTGAGTGGTGATATGACCTTTTGCTGTTGGGACAGAACCCCTCATCTCTTCTTCTTTTCAGATTCTTTTTTCTTTCTGTTCACTTTGTATATTTAGAGAGGTAGCAGTATTTTTTTTCTTCTTTTTAATCTAATGGGACAATTGGTACTCATCTCCTCTAGTTCAATTAACACTTGCTATTATATGTGGTTTTATGTATCATTTTGCATAATAGTTGACATAAAGTATTTGCCATTTTAACAATTGAAGGGGCCTCCTCATTTTTGTTGATTTTTCTTTTCTTCTGGTTAGGTTCTTAAATTTTCTGTCTTCTTTTGCAACAAAATCTTCATCCATATCTGGGGCATGAGGAAGACAAATTTGGGGTTGAATGGCTAGAAAATTCTGAAGGAGTTGTTTTTCTTTTCGCCTATTTCTTTTTGTTGCAAAACCTTGTTCCTTTAATGGACCAGCTATTCTTAAACCAGAGTGTTGAGGAATAATTTAGCTGGACGTGCATGGCCCGCATGATTTTCTTTTAACAAATTAATAAGTAGGATGCGAATCAAGGTAACGTTCATTATATAAATAGGTATAGAATGACTAGTTAAATAATTATTTTTATGACCATATTATTATTTTAATCAATTTATTTTTATATTATGAATATATAATTAATAATTATATTACCATTTATATGAGTTGTTACATTTATTATTTTTATTTTTATACTAATTAGTTACTATTATTATTCATATGACTTGTGACACTAATTTTCATAAAAACTTTGAATGCAAATTTCAGCTCAAGAGAATTTCAGCTCAAGAGATGCCGACTGCTGAACGACCTACCAATTAAGGAGGCAAATTGGCAGTGACGTCTGAAATTGTTTAGCTCTTTGATAATGATTTGTGATTTCAGTTTCATGATAAAAAAAATTGATGCAGCTCAGGTAGAAATTTAAATGTCAAATTTATCAATCTTCAGGTTTAGGAGAGTCGTTGGACCATCAGACAAGGAACCTTACACAAATTAAACAAGAGACTGCTCTGCAACACTGCATAATGGCATACTTCTCTCTCTCTCTCTCTCTCTCTCTCTTCCATATATTTTATCAGTCACTCCTTTGGTATCTTCATCCATATCATGATATTCCTCACGTCGACAGGTGATTGCTCCAAGACATGCAGCACCAACGCATACTGACATCCCATACTATCCAGCACACCTGTTACTCTCTCTGTAGATATGACGAACATGCATGCACCTGCCAGTCCCTTAGCATGGCCTCTTAATATCCCCCGCCATCTTCC
Source organism: Ricinus communis (assembly GCF_019578655.1). Lineage (NCBI taxonomy): Eukaryota > Viridiplantae > Streptophyta > Magnoliopsida > Malpighiales > Euphorbiaceae > Ricinus > Ricinus communis. The sequence continues at coordinate 3,449,983 of NC_063256.1, read as the reverse complement.
AGCTACTGTTCCTCACATTAATCTCACCCAGAAACCATCCTTGCCACACTCAGATTATTCACCTCCAAGATGATCCTCCTCCTCCACCCCAATGTTAGCTCCATTCACCCGAATCATTCCTCACCAGTCCCACAGCAGCTGCCCCTCGCCCATCATCTCTAACTGATCCATCTGTATTGATCGTGTGCCAGCTATATGGGGGGCTTGTCCCAACCAATCAACTTCTCACTCTTCATGTGTCTGACCCCTGTATACTGCATTCCAGACACGTAGGCCTGATTGAATCAAAGATGAATTTTCCTGTTGTGTACCGAATTCATCTAGTTGTCAACAAAAAGTCATTTGTTAATCAAAGAAATTACAAGGAAAGAAAATTTAATATCAGCCGGTTAGTTCTTCAAATTAAAATTAAAACGATTCATTTGGTATGCATGCAAAGTTCTTTCCAACTCTTTGAAGAAATAAGGGGCTACCTGACTTGTAATTCAAAGGACTCAACCACCATAAGCATACATTACAATTAGATTAAACTTGTCAGAACTAAATTTCTCATCTTGGATAACATTATGAAGAAAAACATTACTCCAGTTCTATAGCTTCCCAATTTCCAACAATCACATCAAGGTTGTACTAAATGATGACTAGTGTACAAATAAGCAAACAAATAAAATCAGGCAAAGCAAAATGTAGAATTTCATTAGCGAGCAGCAGCAGCACTTTGAGCCTCTTTACGGCTATCTTCTCTGACAAACTCCATGATCAATTTGGCTAAATCATAAGGCTTTTCAACATGAGGAAGATGGCCACAATCTGGTATCTGACGTATGATTGAATTAGAAAGTTCACAGTGCAATCTCTGCACCATATAGTTTTAAAGAGCCAAATGAGTTCATAATTTCAGGTTGCCAAAGACTAATTTTTATTGAAATATATGGAAATTTTACACCAGCATTCTGGCGTTCTCAAAGAAATTGAGAAAAGTACTAACCACTCCTAATTTGTAGCTAACAATCTGGTCATCTTCACCCCAAATTATAAGGGTCCTCTTTTTGACCTGCAGATTAAAACATAAGCTGCATTCAGGAAATATGTGAGAGAAAGGGTGAGGGGTGCCGGGAGGGGATAGGTGCTTGCGAAATTTTACTCAGTTGAGGAAAAAATACAAAAGAAACTACTTAAAACATTGAATGACGCAAACTTGACACCAATGATTATCTTTCTGCCTACTATCCCTATTTATATATAACATGCTCTTACAAAAAGCAATCAAATTAGTTGCTCTCAAACACATTGAAAGAGAGAGTAGCAGAAGTTTTCTCGAACTATAAGTACAAGAAATCTTGTCACATGATCCATTCAAGAAATCTGTTAAAAGTCAGCACTACCATAGGCCAAGCATGAAGCATGCAAATAAATAAGCAATATATATGCAACATAAAATCATATAATAGGATTATTAACACTTCATGAAGTTTGAAGGAAGTCAGAAAATTTACTGATGACAAACTAAGATTTTGCAGGTACCTTCTCTATCTGAGAACTGACATTATAACCACCACTCATCATAAAATTTACTGTTGCATCTTCCCACCAAGGATATAGACAATGTAGGCGGCCCACCTGCAAATGATCACAGGAATAAGGGAAAAGTTAGGTCCAAATTCATCCTAGGGAACTCTAAATGACCCTGGATTGGAAATTGACATAGAAAATAACAAGTGACATATCTTTAGTTACTTTTTTTCCGAAGTCTTTTATATGAGAAGAAACAATTCTGTTTATGAGAAGAAACACTTACATTAATCCAGTCTATGCCCGTACTCAATGATGTACCACTGAAGCACAGAAAATGAGCGTATAACCGCAAGGGCACACTCTTTAATAAATAAACCTGCAAAAAAAGAACAGGGCTAATAGTTGATGCAATACTCTACAATATAATTCCTTAAAAAGCTAAAGAATTAACAAAAAGAAATAAGAAGGGAGTTGAGACATTGGGGAGATAAGCAAGGAGATATTTGTTGAGTTTTGAGGGAGGGATGGGGAAGCTTTCCTCAAAACAAAAAGGCACATAATCATGTATATCACACATTACGTGCATGTATGCGTACTATATAGTATCTTAATTCCCAAATTAAGGATTCTTGTAAAGCCAGCACTGGTTTAACTTTGATATGAGAGCTACACAAGTAGGCTCTAATAATGTTATTTTAGGATGTGAAAAAATGAAGAACCAAAAACTCTGTTTGATAATTTTAACCCTGACTGAGTGCTAGGGCCAGGAACATAGATTAGGAATCCATGATACATCTTTTAGTGCCTCGAAACATGCAGGTCATGAGATGTAACAACACAAATGAGGCAATAAGGTCGCCATTTTCATGCCAACAAAGACCACAAGCATTTACAACCACTAGCACCACCAGTAATTTCAACTTTAAGGATGCAAAGACCGAGACAACCCGAGAAGACTTAGTTTCAGGCAATCTAGTAGAATGCTGGCGTAGACAGGCTTACATGGAACTGAATGGATGGAATAAATACCACATGCAGAAAAGAATTATAGGGGATTCAAGACTTTGTTGTGTGATTAAAGCCTTACCCCAGCATATGCTAATAGTCTAGGTAACTTAGCTAGGCCTCCCGTGCCTTCTGCATACACACTCGCATCAATCAAAACCAGCTTCTCCACCTGAAAACATGCATTGCTTTTATCTATCTTCTAAAAATATTTGTGCTCTTTCAAATTGATACGCATATGCTCCATTAAAAATAAATACTCACAGCTTCCGGATGGTTGACAGCAAAGTCAATTGCAATAGCAGCACCAAGGCTCGGTCCAACTAAGATAATTGGCTTACTTATGTGCGACCTCCAAAACTGTAATTGGCATGGGATGGCCCAAAATCAATCTTAGAGTACCGTTGAACAACTGAACACAATCACTAAATTGTTCAAATACTAGCTTGAACACCACCCACAAAAGAGACAAAACGGATCATTTATGGCCAAATGACAGAGTTTACTAAATCAAAAACTAAACAAAGGAGCAGTAAACATTTTTATTTTTCATTGATGACATAGTAAATTTGGCAGCATAAAAGCTATCACTGTAGCAGCTGCAAAGTTATGTTACGAGCCTTGGCATAAAATTGAAGTTAAAAAATCCAGATAAACAGGCAAGAATAGAGGGCAATTTCTATCAGAAATCACAGTCAGACTCGAGATTACAAGACAATAGGAAGTACCTGATACAAGTGCTTGCGCTTAGATGCAACATCGCATGGCGGCAGTGTTTCTGGCAATCATTGAGGGAAAAAAAGAACTCAAAAATTGCAAGAAAGGGATGGTTAGTATTTGACCACATTCAAAGGCATGCAAAAACAAACCTAAATCAGAGAAACCCGAACCAAGAATGTCAATAGCCCAAGTCTCGGCCCCAGACTCCTCAAGAAGTGGTAACGTGTATCTCCACTCTAAACACGAACTGAATTAAAATTTATAACACATGCCAAAATCATCGAGCACATAATCAATTACCTGTCAAAACCGTGAAGAAGAACAACTGGACTTGTCTTGCTTTGTGTTAAAGGCTTCACACAACTCGTCATGATGCAACTCTCTTTCTTGGAGAAGTTTACCTGCACTTTCAGAATGACTGCAGTTTTGTTAAAGAGACATACACAGTAACATAAACAGAATCGCGAGAGAATTACATGCACAGGAAGCCTTTCGATTCTTGTAGCCAACTTTCTTGCAAACGGGTCTTTGATATCCTCTACTTCTTTGGGCAAAAACGAAGGGAAATTGTTCGCAAGAACCGTGAAAGGGCTTCGAGCACTGCCTTTTCGCGACATTAACAGTGCAGAATTAGCTGTGAGAGTGAACATCTTTTGTCACCAGCAGCAGTTCTGCAGAGGAAGGCTCTGTTTGGAGTGTGATATATGGAAGTTGTGATTTGTGAAGCAGAGAGCCCCTGTATTGATAATACAGGGATGGCAGGTCGGCTATTTTCGGGTTCGGTTATAATTTTTTAAATTCCCAACAAATTCGAGTTTTGTATTTACGGATAGTAAGTATCTATCTAATATTTATGTTTTATTTATATTGATATTTATTTAATGTTTTCAGTTTTGTTACATTTGCTCCTTACTTTTCCTATTCAAACAGTATAACTTCACACCAACTTCTCGACCCACAAACGTTAAATGACGTGTTATTTTTCCCCAAATTGTAACATTATAACCATCTGCATTTTTTCTTTTCAAATTTCTAATCTTTTCCAAATTAAAAACCCTTGCAGAAAAAGTTCGAAGGAAATGCAAATTGATTACCGATCATGGCACCTTCATCATCAACAAGCCATTCAGTCGAGAAATGAAAATAAGAAGAAAAGAAGTGACATGGAATTTAAATATCTTGACCGTCCAAGAATATGTGAATATCTAAGAATATGAAAAGCTCCGACATGGATTTCCTAGATTGTAATAAAGAAATTAAGGTCGTTGGTTCATATCCTAATTATAAGATAAAGGAAGACAGAAAATTTTGCCCCTATTTTAGTTGGATGAGATTACTGGCGATAGATTGCGGTGGACTTTTTTCTGCAATGCAAGATGGAGAATGCCAACATCGTTAATTACTAGCTAGAGCCGAAAAAGGGGTAAATAGTTTATTGGTATTAAAATCTCGGTCCATATTTTTAATTGAAACCAATATTTTATTTTAATATCAAAATTTTTATTTTTATTCCAGCCAACAGTATTTTTATTAAAAATTTATTTAATTTTTTAATAATATAAAATGAAGCTCCACATTAGCATTTCATTCACTGTTTAAGTCACATTTAATCTTGGATAAATTGCATTGATGCTGAAATTTTGCAATTTATATTCAAATAGTACTAATTTTTTAATATATATTTTTTTTAGTACTACACCTATTATTTTTATTTCAACTGATGGTACCTATTGAGATTTTGATAATTTTTTTTATAGATGTGTTAATTAGTATCATATGTCCAGATGAACTTTTGACTGCCACATCAATAAAGATTTACCAAAATTTCAGTAGGTACTTGTATTACTAAAAGTGTAAGGCAATAATAATGTAATTCATTTTAAATATAAGCTTAAAATATAGTATTTAAGGGTTATATTAACATTAGTTAAGGTAAGTATTTATACGAGAAGTGCTATTTATTTTCATATCTGGCGTAGTTCTAAATATCAGTAGGAATGTAGGTTTCGATTTCTCAGGAGTAGTGTTTGTGGTTTTGTGGAATAGTGGTTCATCTATATATCGAGTATGTTAGTGGTTTTGGCAGACTGTCGAGTATTAATGAGTTTTTAACTCATATAGGAATTTATCTTTGAGTGAATCTCCATTAGGTATCATCAATTAAAACATAAATGATGAGTGTGGTATTAAAAAAATAAATTAAAATATTGATACTATTTAGATATAAATGACAAATTCTTAGTGTCAATAGGCTAATTTATCTAAAATCAAGTGTGACGTAGAAGGTGAGTGAAAGGCTGATATGGAGCTTCATTTTTCACATGATAAAAAATTTGATTGAATTTCCAATAGGTACCGTCGCATGTAATAAAAAATTATTAAATCAAAATAAATATTAACATTAATTGAAAATATAAGCCAAAATTTTGATACCAACGACACGCCAAAAAGTTATTAAAAGTTTAATGTTGAAAATACATATATATAGTTTATGCCATAAATATAAAAATTACTATATAATTTGACTGATGATAATTTTAATTATATATTATTTAGATAAATTAATATATATAATTTTAAATTAAGATAAAATCTCACTTAAAAGTTTCAATTTAAAGATTCAGTTATTTTTACTCCAATCACCCATTTTTTTATCAATATGAGTTTAGAATAATTTATAATTTATTATTTAACTGTCAAGTCGATATAATTGGATGAGTGATTTCTTTAATGATGATTTAATGGTCAATAATACAATTACATAGTTAAGGTATATTAATTCAATCAAAATTTAAACTAAATAATATAGACCACCAAAATTGATTTTCTCCTTGTAGGACCTAAGTGGTGTTTAATGCGAATGCCTCAAATATAATTTTCAAATTTTGCTTTAAAATGATTGAAAAGAAAAGAAAAGAAAAAAGTTAATCCCAATTTCCATATTTTTTTCTAAAACAAATTCTAATTTTTAGATTAATTTTTTTTTATCCTTAATTATTTTAAGAAAAAATATAAAAATCTATCTAATACTTTCATTCATCGACAACAATCTTATGATTTACTATGTAACAAACAATCATCCAATGATTTATTTCAAAAAATAAAAATGTTATTATTATTTTAATTTAATTTTTAGAATTTTGCACATCTTATAAATTTTTCATGGCACTTTTAATAGCATTAAATTAAATCAATTACTATCATTAATATTTTATAATGTATTCCTCCAACTAAATTCAATTTTGATTATAGTAAGTGTTTTTAAGTAATTTGATATTAGCTAATTATTTTGAGTTTAACATAAATAAATAAAAATATGTAACCTTATAATTTGTAATAAAATTAAAAGATTTTTTTTATAAATAATAAATATTGATCGTATTTATAAATTTTTGATGCATACAATTTATAAAATTGTTTATTATTAACATTCATGTTATATGTTTTTTTATTCTTTTAATCAAAAGGGAAATTCATTAAGCAGAGAGAGCAGATCACACTCTCATGTCAGTGTCGAAGGATGACAGTTATCCCAATTTCCATATTCCTTTCTTGGTATAGCAGCCAAAGGTCATAGTAGAAAAAATAATAGAGGAAATCAAAATCACCGCTGAAAGCCTTTCCCATGGATCAACAACAAGAACGACACCGTGCAGCTGCAGCAGCAGCAGCAGGCGCTCCACGGCCTCCTAGTGGCGATTTCTCTCCCATTCTCACCGTTTTCTTGGCCTTCATCGGCATCATCTCCATTGTACACTCTCTTTATCTCTCTATCTACGTTTATTACTTAAATGGATTTTGATAATTTTTTTTCCCCTTGTGCCATTGCGATTAATATACACTCGACTTAAATGCTATTTAGCAATTGACTGATTGCATTTTTTGAAGTTATAAACACTATATCTAGGTTGGTAAAGGCTGGTTAGTTCAGTTCTTAGAGTATGCTGAATTCTGGAATATCAATTTCTAATATTGTATGCTAACATTTTATACAGATAGTGATTCCATCATCTGCAAATATTAAAAATAGCTTATCCATATTGCACCAAGTCCCAGAAGGTCATGTCGGGGTGTATTGGAGAGGAGGTGCCCTTCTAGACACAATTACAAGTCCAGGTCTGTATGTGTTACCATTGTTTTCTTATAAATTTGTTTTTATGGTTTATATTGTTATTGTGACTGTTATAATTCGCTTATGTAATCAGGTTTTCATCTTAAAATGCCTCTGCTAACCCACTATGAGCCTGTTCAAGTGACACTTCAGACAGATCAAGTAAACTTTCATTTCCAATTTATGTAGATCAAGGGCTTTGTATTACAATGATGATTATTGAATCGTTCCTGTGGCTTAATATGCAGGTCAGAGATATTCCATGTGGTACCAAAGGAGGTGTCATGATTAACTTTGAGAAGATAGAGGTAAGGACATAGGATGTTGCTCTTACTAGGTGCCATAAGGCAGCCTTAAGGCTTGATATTTTGAATTATGGTCATTAACTTAAGTGATAACTCAGGTTGTTAACCGGCTTCGTAAGGAATATGTATATGAGACACTGCTTAACTATGGGGTGGATTATGACAACACATGGATTTACGACAAGATTCATCACGAAATCAATCAGTTCTGCAGCTCCCATAGTCTCCAACAAGTCTACATTGATGTGTTTGACCAGGTGCAAATGAATGCCTTTAAGGCCTTATGGTAGTGATTAGTATCAGACTTTATGCTCTGTTGTCTTCTATTCTTGTGGTATAACATGCAATGAAATATATTAGTTATTTTCTTTATATTCTTTTTCAACAACATACATTTTGGACAAGACACATACCTTTGGGTACTTTTTGTTTCCTGAAGCAGCAACAGATAAGAAGCTACTCACTGTCTACTAGCTCCAATGGTGCATCCATGTACTCGGGCTCTTGATATAGGAAAACAATATGAAAATTAGGGACTTAATTCTTAATTATTCTACATCATTCGGCAGAGATAGAATTCATATGTCTGTGCTAACTGCAAATCATCATAGTTTAGTGAACTGTGTATTACATTCAAAATTTTATAAGGCATCTTCTTCTCTAATCTCCTTTTATTAATATTGAGTAAATCATGAATTCCAAAATTTTCAGATAGATGAAAAGATGAAAGATGCTCTTCAGGGTGATTGCACACGTTATGCTCCTGGAATCGAAATTATAAGTGTGCGTGTCACAAAGCCTACCATTCCGGAGAGCATAAGAAGGAATTTTGAGCAGATGGAAGAAGAACGCACTAAGGTATGACATGCTATTCTCCAATTTTGATCAGCAAAAGCTTTTTTCTTTTACTTTTCCACCATGGAATTTAGTTTGACAAACAAATGAGGATCAAGTTGGTTACTAGAACATGTTAAGATCTCATCCAAGGTTACGGTGAAACAGATGGTTGACTCTTTCTCCCTTCTCTCTCTTTGAGATTTCATTTATATGTTACATGTTGGAAGGTTAAAGGTTTCTAATGAAATATCGTGGTTTTAATAATATTGCAAAAACCCTATTCGAGTAGGCAACTTGAGTGCTATGACATGATCATCATTGGGAAAAGGTACAAATATGCTCCTCACGTATAGGCCCTTAATAAATATTTAGCGCAAATAAGTATATCTTTTTAACTTTAGCTGTATATAAGCCCTTCATTAAATGGTGATTTCATTCCAAGCTAACGTCCGTTGAAGCTGCTGAAGTGGCAAATTACGTGGAACCAATGAAGCCATTCCCTCTTAGTTTCGTTCGTAAAAACAGATCATATAACCCTTGAGGATTATTATAACTAGAAGAAGGGTTAAGAAAATCATGAAAAAGAAGCATGTTTAAAGAAGAAGTAGCATTTACACTCTCCTTTGTGTTGCAGACCTTGAAGTCACCAACATGAGGATTACTAAGAGATGACCAGTTTGAAGAATTAGTGTTAAAATGGCGAGAAGGAAGATCTCTAATGGATGGTTGGGATTATTTAGAGAAATTAAATGGAGGGAGAAAATGGTGATCAATTGTCGAGTGAGGATCAGAAGAAGGGTAAAAAAAATTTGTGCGACCGCGCATGGCTCTAGCTGCACACTCATAAGCACAAGCAGCTTTCTCTGCTTTGTCAAAAGTGCCAAGCCAACGCCTTTCTTTAGACTGAGGATCTCTTATTTCAGCTGCATAACATTCTCATGGTCTTCTACGTACTCCATGGTACCTCATTTGTGTTCTTTTGGTTTTCGGTGAGGGGTTCATGTAGGATTATGGATTCTTGGAGTTGGGCCATTCCATTTAGTCTTCCAAGTGTTCATTAGAGAATTTGTACAGCTGACACTACTACAAGAAAGAAAAAAAGAAACGGGTTTCTAGAAAAAGAAATGAAAACAAGAAAATCAAGAAGTAAGGTCTTAACTAAAGATTAAAGAGACAAAGGAAGGAAATGGGTTTTCTTGAATTCAAGAATGAGTCTTGGAATTGTTCAGTTAAAGGCACGCAGTTGTAATGGTATTTATAGGTCAGCCTGTAATATAGTAACCTAATTAAAGTTTGTGGGGACACTGGAAAGGGATTAGTTTAGTCAAAAGGAACAAATAGTCAAAGGACATCGACTAAGGGATGCTGGGCGTTAGCTTGAAATAAAATCACCCTTTAATTAAGGGCATGTACAGCTAAAAGTTAGAAAAACGTGTATATAAAAATTGATTAGGGGCTTATGTGCTCTACAAACATTAGGGCGTATTTGCACCTTTTCCCATAATCATTCAATTATGCCCCCGAGTTTGTCTGCTACAAAAGATTGATTTTGAATGTCTATGGCCAGGCACACATATAAATACATGACAGCCTTTGATACCTTTAGCTGTACGTTACTACACTGCAGGTCTTGATTGCTATCGAGAGACAGAAAGTGGTTGAGAAAGAGGCAGAGACAATGAAGAAGATGGCTATCAGTGAAGCTGAGAAGAACGCCAATGTGAGTAAGATCCTTATGGAACAGAAATTGATGGAGAAAGACAGTGCCAGAAGGGAGCAAGAAATTGAAAATCAAATGTATATGTCTCATGAAAAGAGTCTGGCAGATGCTGCTTTTTACCGGTGAATCCAAATCTCCTGTTTCTCTTTCTTGCATTCATAATTTTAACTTGTCCTAGTGAGGATTTAATAAATGATTGAAAAGGTGAAAAGTTCATGCTTTCTGTCCATTTTCAGTGTGATGAAAGAAGCTGAAGCCAACAAGTTAAAGCTCACTCCTGAATTTCTTGAACTGAAATTTATTGAAGCTATAGCTGATAATACAAAAATTTTCTTTGGGGACAAGGTGCTGATCTCTATTCCTTTCAAACTCCCAAAACAATAAAGGAATTTTCAAAATTTCATTTAAATTAATGGGCATGTTTCCTTTTCAGGTACCCAATATGGTTCTTGACCAGAGGCTGCTTGGGAATTTCCTGCATGGGGTGTCCAGAGATACGGTTAGAGAAGGGAACACGGAAGAGTGAACGAACAAGGAAGAAATAGGATGCTTAGTTTAATTGACATCCTTTTGCCGTTACAAAAAAGAAAATGAAATTAGTAACTGCCTTTTGAGTTAATGTCCTTTCGAGTGATCACCTTTGTGCTTTAGTGGTCGCTATTGATGGTTGCCACTAATACACTAACCAGTCACAAATGAATATGATATCAGTCAAGAGAACAGAAAGAAAGAAAAGTAAAAAAGTCTTGTTTTTTTCTTAGACCAAACATTTTTTGGTTTCATGAGAATGAATTAAACATAGTAAACAAGTGAAAAGCGTTTGTCCAAAGCTTTTGAATTTTGATTGTGGCTTGAGATGATGATGGCTGATGCTGTTGCCGTGGCAGTATATTATTATCTGTTCAAAGTTCTCAATGAATTTGGCTTTTCTCATTGAGCTTAGATTAAGCTCTGTTTGCTTGCTGATTGTGAATGCCAATGAAAATATTTGGCCGTTACTTTTAAGCGGAGAGTAGCTTTTTTTTTTTTAAAGAAAAAAATAAAAAATTCTAGCTAACCGTTGAAAGGACCCTATAGACAAGCCAAAGCCGAAAAGATCTGTTATTAATGTATGTCTGTAATTGAAGCATGCATGGCCATATGCAACAAATCAAAAGTGGATTCGTCGAATCCAAGAGAATCCTCTATTATTCATCGTCTATCCATCAAAGTGGATTCAGGAATCTCATGAGAATCCTCTACCATTCAAATCTATCAATTATAAAATTCAATACCATCATTCTTAAATAGGAGTCACCTCACATTTCAATGGTTAAGAATATAAAAAATTAAATGATTGAAATTTTATTAAAAATTTAAAAAATTTTAGTAGTTATTTATTATATAATAAATCTTAATCATTAATTTTGAATCTAATAGTTAAAATTATACAAATATATGAATTTTTTTTTTAAGTTAACTATGATATGGTTTGAATTCGAATAAAATAATCAAATAATAAATAAATAAATTATACATAAATAGGTAAGATAATAACTGCTTGAGACTATACTACTAAATCAACCTCATTAGCTTCGAATTCAACATATCTCTCGCATCTCAAATCGCTTTTGATTAATAATTATAATGGTAGAATACTTCTTTATAATATTTCTATTCCTTCTCAAAATTCTTAATGTTTTCTTGACAAAGTTTGTTGGTCCAAATGAAATACAAAGAATTATTTTCCTCATACTTTTAACTCCATTTTTTATAAGCACTGCCCAAATGAAATAAGGCAAAGAAATTCCTTTTACTCCTGATTTTTCCTTCATTTATTTTGCCTTGTCATTTTTCTATGAATTTTATTTTATTTCCATACACTTTCTTCTCAGCCAAACAAATTGTTTTCGACAGATATATTAGCTAATTAAGACAAATCTTGGGTCCCTCCTTCGTTCATGTTTACAGGTCTTTGATAGAAGAGGTAACTTAACTGACTTCCTTGCTGCCTTTACTCTGTTCTTGTCTTCCTATAAATGTCTATATCATGAAGATTGTCAGTAACTCAATTTTACATTCTTCTTTGAGTCTGAATTTTTGTGATATTTTATGACTTAAAAGGGATCTTGCAATTCGTCATGTGTGGCCTACGGGGGTGTCCCTACTTCAATACGAGATTCCTTATCAATCATTCTTGCTGTTTCTTGGGTAGGTGATCTCTCTCTTTCTATCTACACATCATCCCTCTGCTATGGCGAGTGATTAATGTTGAAGATCACCTGTTGTCTTGCTTTCTTGAAAGTTGAAACTTAATATGGTATGCTTTTCTTTTTATGTGTTTGACTTTTCTTGATTCTTTATTTGTTCTTTGTTCTGTTGTGTTCTTTCAGCTGTATATTTCTGCTTCCTTATCCTCTCTGTAATATTCTTTAGTATGAATTTACTATTTTTTCTTCTGCCTATACTTTGGATGCTCTTGTATGATTTCTTTAATACACCTTGGAGAAGTTTAATGCTTTATTTTCGATGGTCTCTTAAATATCAGATTTTTGGTTTCGGACAATTCCATTACCTTCTTTCTGGAATTTTGCTTATTGTTTGGCTTCGCAGAAGTATCCATGAAGTATGAGCAACTGAAACTGCTTTTTGCATTTGCAGGACTTTGCAGGAATACCTTCACTGATTGCTTTACCAACAGAGCGAGTTAACTCTAGTGGTTTGGAAATGTATTTAGTTGAAAGCAAAGGAGGAGCCATAGCATGTATGCTGCTTTCTTTGTTCTGCTTAGGCACATGGCCTGCTATTTTTACTCTCCTAGAAAGGCGAGGTCGTCTTCCTCAACATACTTACCTTGATTATTCAATCACAAATCTCCTAGCTGCTCTATTTTTTGCTCTAACATTTGGTGAGATAGGCAAGAGCACACCAGAAGCGCCCAATTTCACCGACCAACTTTCTCAGTTGAGGGTATGTTGAGCCAATTAGTTTTTCTTGTTGCTTTTTAGCTTCTGCATTGCCTGTTAATTACAAAATGCACTTTCTTCATGCGTCTTGTTTGCTAATGGCATAAAACCACTTATGGGCTGAAATTGAACATTCTAGGGTGATTTTTGCAGGAAAACTGGCCTTCAGTCATGTTTGCAATGGCTGGTGGTCTGGTGCTTAGCGTTGGAAATCTATGCACACAGTATGCTTTGGCTTTTGTTGGTTTATCAGTGACTGAAGTGATCACCGCTAGCACGACTGTTGTAATAGGTTCGTCTTTGCCCACAAGGGGAAATGATTTTATCCATTCAAGTTTATAGCTTGTGACATGATAGAATCTAGATTTGGTTACAACAGGCACAACCTTGAATTACTTCTTAGATGACAAGATAAACAAGGCTGAGATTCTATTTCCAGGTGTTGGTTGCTTCTTGATTGCAGTCTGCCTTGCATCAGCTGTTCATTCATCCAATGCAGCTGATAATAGTGCAAAGCTTGGAGGTTTGTCTACTGGTTACAACCTTGGAATAGAGTATGCCTTTTCTAATTTGCTCCTTACTCTCCTATGAAATTAGTATTACATATAGAATACCTTTTACCCTGTTTTACATTTTGTCAAAAGTTCTCCTACTAAGCTAATACTTCTGAGATCCACATCTGTTTATCTGCTGCCACCAAGACTAACATTTTGCCAGGGTTACAGATACTACCACAATTAAAGCTTCTTCAAACAATGTTATGCATCATTTGGGAGTTCATGCATCATAATCCTTGTTTGCCTCACTTCATTAGTAAAATATGGCCCTTCTTTCCTTTTCTCCATTTTCTACAGAAAGAAAGGATTTGGAGAATGGAAACGTCCCTTCAGGAAAGGCAAAGTTTGGAACAGCAGACTTCCTTGTAGAGCTTGAGAAAAGAAGAGCTATTAAGGTTGGTGCTTCCACCTTCCAATTTATGGTATTAACTTGAGAAACTTGTGTTATAGCCCATTCGCTTTCCTAAATGCTTTTCTGTTAATTTGGCGCAAGGCTATATGATCTCATGGCTATAGCAGTAACAACCTTGCAACTAAATAAGTTTTGGGTCTCTCCTGGCAGGTATTGGGGAAGAGCACTTTAGTTGGACTAATCATAGCCGTCATTGCTGGTGTATGTTTCTCTGTGTTCTCACCAGCTTTTAACTTGGCAACAAATGACCAATGGCACACCTTGAAGAATGGAGTTGCTAAGTTGGTTGTCTACACTGCATTTTTCTGGTTCTCAATCTCTTGCTTTGTACTAGCCATCTTTCTCAATGTTGCCTTCCTTTACTACCCTGTGCTGAATTTACCAAGATCATCATTAAGGACTTATATTAAGGATTGGAATGGCAGAGGATGGGCCTTTTTGGCTGGTCTCCTCTGTGGGATCGGAAACGGTCTACAATTTATGGGTGGTGAAGCTGCGGGATATGCAGCGGCAGATGCTGTTCAGGTTAGTTCTAGTACACATTTACATAAATTAATAATGATGCTGTTTACTTTAGTCAAGTAGCTTACAATTGCCTTCCGGTTTCACCGCTTGGCGATTTCAGGCATTACCACTTGTTTCAACGTTTTGGGGGATATTTTTATTTGGAGAGTTCCAGAGGTCATCAAGACGAACATATATATTATTAGTTAGCATGCTGTTCATGTTTATTATAGCTGTGGCAGTTCTCATGGCATCAGCAGGTCATCGAAAATGAGAGCATTCTATCAAAGCAGTTCCATTGCGGACCGGATGGTGTAACGCCAAAGTCTCTTAAAATTGCAAATGCATTAGGTTTTCAACTTCTTCTATTTCTTAGGATGTTTGGTACATTTTTGGTCCCCAGATTTCGTTGGTTCCATTTAATACTTAACAAACTTTTTTCTTCTCAAACTGAATCACCCATCGTTTTTTTTTCCTTTCATCTTTTAGGCACCATGATCTATTCTTATAAACTCTCCTTTCATTTCATCAGTCTGATATGCGCCTAAAGAAAGGGTTTTGAAAGAGAACCAGAAATACAAGGGGTTGCATTGGAGAAAAAGAAAGGCTTTCCCCCAATAGAAAAGAGTGCACACGCACCATACCAAAAATTCTAATAACATGGCATTTACATCGGACACCAAGCTACCAAGGCCAAGAGAACAGATCGTGTTTTTCATCTTTCACCAGATCCCTAGAGCTACAATCACTAATTATAATCCATCAGTAGCCAGCTTCCGATCAATAACAATAAAGAATTATCTGAGTGATGCGGTATCACTTCACCAACCACCCACCATTACTTTGCGACTCTTAAAGCCGCTACCCCATCCAGACTTCTCATTGTAAGACCGACCACCAGTCCCATGCCCCCAATTGCTGCCACTGGCAACCCCATCGCCACTGCCATTTCCGCCACTTCCCCACCCAGCAGGAAAAGCTTGCCTGCCAGGAGAATTCTGGACTTTTGCACCTGGGAAACTGCCCCAATCGGAATTGCTATCCTTGGCAACTGAATCCCATTTGGAATTGCTATTTCCCCCGCTGCTACTGTAAGAGCCTGGACCATGTCCTTGACCACCATATGGCCTTGGTAATCCACTTTGATGACCCTCTGCATTACTACCACTTCTATAATCGTTCCGGCCTGTTAAACAGAAGATTGATGAAGTTCCAAACTAGATGCATAAATTAACAATTAACCCATAAGCTTAGTGGCCTAGTTGCATACATGTGTGTGAAATTACAGTGGACTATAGCAGATACCTAGGACCAATATGCCAGAAGATAAGCAAGGAGAAATTCTTGTGTAAAAAGAAATGAGGAGAAGGATAGAGTAAATAAGAAAGAAAAGATAATAGCTGTTCAGTGTTAAATATCTGTTTATGTTGAGAAAAAAAAAAAGAAGCTACGATAGTTGCAGCTTCTCCTAAACTTGGTGATCAAATAGAAGAATGCAGTAAAATAGTAACATGGATAGACGACTTTAACTATAACAATTTGAACATCTATGTTTAATGTTGGAAACTGATAAATCTTAGCTGTAATGCTGCGAGAAACTTTGTCATGGCTATGTACAAAATATTAATGGCTTGTCCTGAATTTGAGAGACTTTCAACAAATTAGGCATTTAACAAAATCCCCTTTAGACTTGAGACATGCCCAATCTCTTACTCTCTCTTTAGTATGTTTATATAATAAAATAGGCAAGATTATGGATGAGCCCCTGTACTTTGAACCAAAGTTCAATTACAAGCCCATTGTTTAAAGTGTCTCCTTTAGGCTTCATCGCTTGAAAACTGCTCAGTTGAATCCAAATTTCTAACACGTTAATATTTCCATTAGTGGTAGGCTCACTTCAAATGACACCTGATCTTACTTCTTTTTTTAATTTTAAAAGAAAAATGAATTTGGTTTTAATTGAATCGTTTTGTAAACGATGAGGGCCTAAGTGAGACTTTAAACGATGAGTTTAAAAATATTTTTAAAATGCTTAAATTGTAGAAGAAAATAAAACAAGTAATTCACAATGTATCATATTATACTGATTATTAGTTTAATTATATAAGATCTATCGAAATTTAAATTTAAATAAATTTTTTTTCCAATTATAGTTCCAAATTTGTACATTGGGATCAATCTGAATAGGAGTGAAATCTGACATGGCACTGCAAATTACGACCAAACTCTCAATGCTTCATTTTATCAAGATGGTTATAGACTGCGAGTATAAGTAAACTTCCAATTCCAGAATAAATCTTGCATTCTGTTACACATCCATTCAATGACAGAGTAATGATTTTTAATTAATATTTTCTAATTTATGGTACCATTGAGTGACTTTATAACGTGGGCAGATAACCTTTTATTATTTTTAAAAATAAATTATTATAAATTAAATGATATCTCTCTATAAAAAATAGGCTAATTTTTTTTATTGATAATATTTTATTATAAAATTTTAATAAAAGAATACATATAACTTCAAAATAATTTTATAAAAAATTTATTATTATTGATATTAAATACTAAGCAAATAAAATAATATTATTAAGTACATTATCATTATATTAAATATTGATAAAATAAAATAATAATATCTAATGTTTATTAAAATTAAATATAATTAAAAAGAAAATTAGATATCCAAATTAAGTTAGTCACTGTACAATATTACTATTTTGCCATATATCCATTATACTCTTTTTATTTGATTATATCTTTAATAACTATTAGATTTAAAATTATAAAAGAATATAAAACTGAAGAAAATACAAATTAAACATCTAACTGATTCAGATCAATTCGATATAAGTTATTAAATTTGCTAATATAATTATTCTTTAACTACACTTATAGTAATCTACACATATTCTTAAGAGGGGCAACTTTTTTTTTTTTTCTCTTTTAAAAGAAACTAACAGTTGACTGTTAAAAAGTATGAAAGAAGAGAAGAGAAGAGAGTTGTAGCATAAGATAATAAATCCGGAATCAAGCCAGACAAATCAAGTTAACAGAGAAAGATATCTCCATGCCGCTCACTCATACACAAATCAAGTCATGACAGAACTCAACTGGAACACGGAAACCTGTTATGAATCCATTTTATATAATCTCACATCCATTGTACAAAAGATTCATTTGTTTGGAAATGGAAAAGGAAGTTGTATGTATAGATATATATATGTGCATTGAAATGAAATGAAAACACGAAGAACACTTCAACGACTCCAACTCACGAGGAAATACACGAGGGCAAGTGTTATGAGCATTCCCACGTATTTGATCCACCTATCAACACGGTTCCGCCTCTCAATAAGCCTCAACACAGAGTTGGAGAGCCCCACTGTGTTGAGAACATCCAGAGCTTTACGTTGTGCATTCTGTACCAAGATACAAAATTAGTCAACAGTTATTCCTTCTCTGCCCATCAGAAGAACAGTGAAGTGAATGCATCAATAACCATCATCATGTTTTATCTTCAAATCTAAAGATCGAGATCTGTTTCTAGTTTTTTTTAAGCTTGCTGACTATTCTAATTTGTCGCTAGTCATCCACACAAACCCACGAACATTTAGACGTGACAACAGTGACAGTGGAAAGAAAAAAGTTATAACCACTGGGATGTTGCTCAAGATCTTTTTCTCTGTTATGCTTCAAGGGACAACCTTAGTATGGTGCTTGAGACAAACTTAAGAGAACAATCTTGCTCGTTAACCCATATGCTTCACACAAATTATATATATAGCATCCAAACCTAAAACATATTTTTAACTACACAAAAAGCATTTCAAACTGGTATACATATACAGAATCAGAAAAAAAAAAAATCCAGGTGCCTGGATTATTGTGCACAGATTATATGCAAATGAAATTCTATTTAGTCAATTCTCCTGTCGCTAGAATTAAATTCATGAAGTCATGGCAAAAATCCAAATGGATTACTACCTTCAAGCGTTGTCTTTGTTCGGAATATTTAGAAAGAATAGCAGATCCTGTAGATAAAGATTCTTCCAACATTCTTTTAGAATTATGAACCGACTGCATTGCTTGTGCTTCCTCATCAAATATTCTCAATACATGAGCTGATTCCCCATTCTAAGAACCACAATATCAAAATATTATTTTATACACTTTAACACAAACATTAAACAAAAAATATAAACAAGAACTCACAGCTCTACCAAGCAATTCAGCTCTCTCCTGAGCTTCTCTCGTTCGCCTTTGATTCCTCAAAAAGTATCTATCCAAACTTTGTTTCAACGATTCAGCCTCTTCTGCTACTTGTTCTACTTTTCTGTTCAATCAAATAAAACAAAGATACTTATTGATATAGGGTTCCAACTTTCTGGATCTTAACAAATGTGTTTTTTCTTCTTTTACCTTTTCCAAAGATCGCGCTGTGGCTTAGCGGCAATAGAACGCCAAAGACGATCCATCTGAGCACAAAGCGACTGAATCTGAGAGATATCTTTTTTAACTGCAAAAGAAAGCTCAGGCGAGTCTAAACCTCCGTTTGATGTTGAATTCTCTAGCCTCTCTAACTTCTCGATTCCATCTCTAGCTCTCAGTAGAGCCTTTTTCGAGCTCTGGAATATTTCTGATAATGTCCCTCCTCCTTCTATCGCCATTGCCATCCTTCGATTTTATTTTTACCTGCTGTCACCGGAGCTTTGATAAGGAGCGTAAATTTGAAAGAAATTAAGCAATTTGGGATTTTTTTTAGTTTTCCAAACGTGTTGTTTTACATATCAGTTGTCCAAAAAGCCGGAACCTCAACAACAAAAACTTAATTTATGCATGTGATTTAAGCATCAAAATGTGGAACAGATAGGTAATGAAAAAAATTGGCAATAAGTAATGTTTAAAATTTCAATGATATCAATTCTTTTATGTCACCAAATTTTCTTTATTATTATTATTTTTTTTTAAAGACTTAATCCTAACATCCACTCCTAAGTTTTTTCTTTTTCTTTTTTAATTACAAAAACTTCATACATTTATGTCACAAATTGAAGTGTTAAATTGCATTCCTCTTTCAATTGTTATTTTATATTTTTATAAGTCTTATTAGTTTGCTATAATACTTTTATCATTTTTACCAAATTTTTTAATTCATGTTAAATCAAACCTAAACCAACATAAGGCATTCATTTCATCTAGAAGACTGAATAGCTTAATTACATGGTTGTAGAATTAATAGTTGGCGATCATTGTTAAAACATGCAAATTGATCATTATATAGAATATTCTCATGAGCATCATGAAAAATGCAAATATGGCTCATTAATTAAGCACAACACAGTGGCTTAATGCCTTAATCACATGGTTGTAGAATTAACATATAATTGGTGAGTATGAAAATCATGCATTTTTCTTATTTTCTAAACTAAACCAAGGAACTAGACAAGAATCCAAACATAAAACTGCAATAACTGAAGTCCAAATCTGCAATATTGCTCTATAGAATTAAAGTTGCTTCCAATTCGTTCAGTCTTTTTAGTATGAAATGAATTTAACTAGTGATAATTTCAACGAATAACCTTTCAGTATGCTAGAATGTAGCGAATGGAAAAAGATTGACATTACTAGGTCTAAACTTAGGGAAGTTTGTTAATAATTATCCTCAAATCGCAAAAACAACAATTCATCTGAACACACACATTTTAATATGTAAGCTGCAAGTTTTACCCGTCAAATGAGTACAAAATGGTAGATAATTTCAAATGTACATATTACACAAAAAAATAAATCTAGGAGCACGGAAGTATAAAATATTTCAGTGGTACAATTTGAAATAATACTGACCCTGATATTGCTTATAATTGGCTGAGCATTTGGAATTGGTGACTGCAAATTATACTCTGCAAGAAGAGGAAAAAAAAATTTTGACATGATTGTTGATCTTTCTTGTGCATCATAAGAGAGCAAAAACAAGGATCTCAAAGTTCAATTTGGTATGTCTAACAGGAAGTAGGAAAATAAATCGAACTGTAAAGAGGATATATTAGCAGTTAAATTTATAGGAATAATAGTGCCATCATGATATCAAATATTCAGTTGGTCGATCAAAATCTTGCTCTGCTGTATCTTCTTTGTTTGGTAAGTCCCAAATTATGAATGCTAAATTCTGATTTGGAAAAACTAAGTTGGACAATGATTTTATCAAATATTTCAAAATCATTTCCATTTCCTTTTCTTTTTCTAGTCATGCAATTTTCATAAACTGTCTTAAGCTAAAAGATCCATCACAGAGAAAAAGATGGACAAATCATTATTGGTCAAATTTGTAATTAGAGAAAGATTCTTGCAAATACGTTAAACCATCCCCTCAGGTTCATATATTGACCAAATCATATTTGTTTGTGATACTAAACAACATTTGTATATACTCAAGCCTATCAGTGCCATTTCTTAGAGCCTTTCTTTATTCACAACAAAAAGAAAGGAAGAGCAAAATCATGGAAGAAGAAACACTTGAGATCAGAACACCTCTTAGTAAGGCAGAAAGATTAGTAGGATGGTTCCGTGAATATCAACAGGACTAAAAGATTATTAGGATTTTCTTTTCAAATTCTCATTCTACTGTGAAAGTATTTTTTTGGATTTTATAGAATAAAGAGACCACCGTGTCCTGCAAGCCCAGTTGGATAAAATCAGTTTTCCATGCAATGGAAGTCTTAAAAAAAAATACCTAATTTTAGTTACAACTTCACAATCTTTACTAAACAAACCTAAATCGGTTTCAGTTATTAAAAAATAAATTAAAAAAGAAAACCCTAGAACTAGAACAGTAAAAATTATCAATAGAATCAATCCTAAGAAAAACAAGGGAAATCAATGTCACCACTACTTGAGAGATATGTAAATCGACACAACCACAAGGGAAATACCCAGAGAGAGAGAGAGAGAGAGCGACCTGCAGCAACGAACAATGGCTGAGCTGTCAACGGCGAGGGATTCGCAATTACTGTCAATGACGGGGCTGGAGTAAAAAAAAGAAAGAAAAAGAAAATAGTTCTAAACTCAGGGAAGAAAAAAACCGAACCAAGAAACCAAGAAAAGAAAATAGTTCTAAGCTAGGTTTAACAGAAAAGGAAAAGAAAAAAAGAAAAAAGAAAAAAGGAAAACAGGGGCGCTCTCTCAATTTAACGAAATGTAAAAGGGCAAAGGTGCAATTTTACCCCTAAAGTTTGGTGGGAGGAATGGATTAGCACTTAAATAATTTTTTGGTGCAATTAAACTCTTAAATCGTTAAAAGCTGCAATTTGAGCCCCTGCATATATAACGGAAATTTTAACAGCATTATTCGACGCTGACATGGCTAGTGGTGGGTCCATTAAACTGAAATATACAGCTGTCATTATTTTTTATTAATTAAAAAGACTACTTTTCTGGTTATACATCTACAGACGATGTTGTTCCTCACTTTCTAATGCATCTGCAGATTGGAAGGGAAGATCTTGCAATTTTGTAAAGACTCGAACTCCAACGCAGATTGCAAGGCATGCTCAGAAGTATTTTCTTCGTCATAGTAATCTTAATCGTCGTCGTAGATCCAGCCTCTTTGATATCACCACTGATACGGTAGCGGCATTTTCA
Source organism: Ricinus communis (assembly GCF_019578655.1). Classification (NCBI taxonomy): domain Eukaryota; kingdom Viridiplantae; phylum Streptophyta; class Magnoliopsida; order Malpighiales; family Euphorbiaceae; genus Ricinus; species Ricinus communis. Next base: position 3,427,711 of record NC_063256.1, on the reverse strand, counting down.
ATGGAAGAAGAGCAAGCTCATCGCATCTACAGACTCATAATCAACCTTTTTTCTTTTTGCTATTGAAGGATGTGGCCCCATATTCATACCCAAATCCTTCCATCTCTGTTATTGTTCCAAGTTATGATGCATGGTTACTTTGCTTGGAATAAATTCATAATCAATCTTCGTCTTTGTATATAGGAAATTAGGAGTCTAATTGCATCTAAAAATAGTTTCGGAGCCAATACATTCCTTGCATTAGAGGTTAAGAGCAAAACTGCACCTTTTTCTAGTGCAAAATGGTTGGTAATTTTTTGAAAGAATTTTTACCACTTGTTATTATTAAATCATTGGTAATTTGCCAACAATTAAGTAATGCATCATCGCAAAATGATCAATCATTTAGTCTGTAACTTTTTGAAAGAATTGACATCACTTTCATTGCTAAATCGTTGGCAATTTTGTCATTTAGCGACGATATTCCTTTTACCGGTAAATTTTCAATTTCTTTTCTCAAGTGAAGAAAGGTGAGCTTGTATTCTAAACAAATAATAAACAAGCAATTGATAATGTATTGCACCATATTGATTTTAATTATAAGATTTATTAAACTTAGGGTATTTTTTTAAAATTTTCTTTTTCAAATATAGTTGCAAATTTATAGATTAGAATCAATTTGAATACGAGGCAAAACTGACGTGGCACGAAAATTGCAAGTATACTTCCAATTCGAAAATGCTATCTTTGTCCACAAAAATACAAAATTTTGCATCTTTTGTTTATGGTTTGTAAAGCTTTCTTTCTTTTAGTATTTAGATAGAAGATCCGATCCGGATTCTATAATATCAAGGATTCATTGAATATTGTATTGTGCTAAAAGAGTGGAGCAGATTCCTTGCATACCGGTGCCAGTTTGAAAAGAAAAACAAATCCGGTGGAAGTAAAACATGCCAACTAGCAATATCAATATTAAGTGAAGTTGACTAAGAGAATACAGACAAGCCAATAGGAGCTCATAAACAATCAGCATGGACCGATATCATCACAAAGCATTAAAGATTTAATCTTTATATCAGGAATCAGATCAATTAACGAAGAACCCATTTCACCCTTCCTTAATAGAACACTACCTACCGCTGCCTTTCTCTCATTTCCTTGTTTTGCGTAGCTTTCTTTTGCTAAAAAGGACTCATCTTTCTGTCGCTTAATTTCTGTCATGTTTACGTATTAAAGTTCCAAACTTTGTGGAAGATAGACTGCTTTTGTGATTCTGATTCTGATTCTGATTCTGATTCTGACGTGTGGTCTACTGACACCAGCCGTATAGTTTTTTTCTTCACTGGTATTGGTATGTTTCTCTTTCTGAAATAATTTGTGTCAGCTCAATATTGTTGATCTGATTTACACTTGTTTTTTTTTTTTTTATATTTTCTTTGGAGGTGTTAGAAGCCATTTTTGTTTGGTTCATGATTAATTTTGATATCTCTTTTTTTCATGTTTCGTATGAGATTTTCTTGCCTAATTTGAAAAGTCGCTTGATCAATCAAGTACTTAGTTATATCCATCTTTGTGCATGCATACGGTGTGGGCTGAATGCGTGTTGTTCTCGACTGATGTGATTTGACACGTCTATAAGCAAGAAAACAGTGACTTACAGAACAGTATAAGTATTGGTGGACTTCTGAGTTCTGACAAATGCAATGGTCTCCTTTTCATTAGGACCCTTTTGAGTTGCTTGATTTGCTTAAAGAAATCCTCGATTGAAAAATCAGTCATTGGGAATTTCTTCTATTTTTGATACAAGGTGATTATATCGAGTATTTGGTTGATGAGAAAATGGATGAAAGGGAAGAAAAATGCAGTTGTAAAATAGAAAACTAATGGAGAGAGAGAGAGAGAGAGAGTGCACAATAAAATGTAATCCAGGATTGTCATCTATATACATATCAATTTTGCAGGATATTTTCTGGTACATAAATTACTGTACGAGGCTGAGAAGGTTATCTGTCTCTGAAGATGTATATGATAGAGAGCAAAGGTGGAGCCATAATATGCATGCTACTTTCTCTATTTTTCTTGGGTACATGGCCTGCTATTATGACTCTGTTAGAAAGACGAGGTCGCCTTCCTCAGCATACTTATCTTGATTATTCCATCACCAATCTCTTAGCTGCTGTGATTATAGCCTTAACATTTGGTGAGATTGGCAACAGTACACCTGAATCACCAAACTTTCTAACTCAAATTTCTCAGGCAAGCTTTTGTTTTTTTCAGATTGTTGTATAAACTAATCAAGAAAGTTTGATGCCTTAATTCAAGATCATATAGTGCTAACCTGAGCATATATAGATGGGATAGTTTTGCAGCAAAGTCCTGTTTGAATGTTCTAGGTTGATTGATGCAGGATAATTGGCCTTCTATTATGTTTGCAATGGCTGGTGGAATTGTTCTCAGCATTGGAAATCTCTCCACACAGTATGCATGGGCCTTTGTTGGTTTGTCAGTGGTGGAAGTCATTACTTCTAGCATAACTGTTGTTTTAGGTCTGCGCGTTGGATGAATTTGGATACTCTATATGTGCAGCTTTTAGGATTAGATTTTTCACCCTGCTCCTATTCTCTGTGACAGGAACAACCATGAATTATTTCTTGGATGACAGAATTAATAGGGCTGAGATTCTTTTCCCTGGGGTTGGCTGCTTCTTGATTGCTGTTTGTCTTGGTTCAGCTGTTCATTCATCTAATGCAGCTGATAATAAAGCAAAACTCAAGAATTTTTCAAGTGATTACAAGCTTAGAACAGTGTATGCATCCTTTTTCCTCAATATATAGGCATGAAGGACTCTTTTATCTCTTCCATGTCCACTTGTTTTTTTCTTCTTTTTAAATTTCAACCGAAATTAATTTATCTGAGATTCCTATGTGGGAAAAATAATTGTGCTTTTTTTTGCTTAACATTGCTTAGATCTTTATAGACGAAACTTCCATAGCATTGCTTTTATGGTATTTATTAACCTTTTACCAGGGATACAGGTTCTTCCATAACCAAAGAAGAATCTACAAGCAATGGTATGGAGTTTGATGGGACCTTACTACCATTTCTGATAATTCATTCTTTTGAGTAAACATGACCTGTCATTTTTGCTTCTCGTTTTTCTTTCCCCTATTACTGTTATTGACAGGATCAAAGGATCCAGAGACTGGAAATGTTCCTGCAGGGAAGGCAAAAGCTGGAACTGCAGCTTTCCTCGTAGAGCTTGAGAGCAAAAGATCAATCAAGGTTTTTGGCACAACTTGTTATTATTCCTGTCAATGCAGCGTTAAAATATTCGATAAGTAGCAATTTTCATGCCTGGTGTGTAAGTGTAAATAGAATTCGGTCTGTCGCAGGTGTTTGGGAAGAGCACTCTGATTGGACTGGCTATAACTTTCTTCGCTGGTGTTTGCTTCTCGCTCTTCTCACCTGCTTTCAACATAGCAACAAACGATCAATGGCACACCTTAAAGAAAGGGGTCCCTAAATTGGTTGTCTATACCGCATTTTTCTGGTTCTCAGTGTCTTGTTTTATACTGGCCATCATCTTGAACATCATTTTCCTTTACCGGCCAGTACTGAACTTACCCAAATCAACACTGAAGGCTTATGTTAATGACGGGAATGGCAGAGGCTGGGCCTTTCTGGCTGGATTCCTATGTGGGTTTGGCAATGGTCTTCAGTTTATGGGAGGTCAAGCTGCAGGATATGCGGCAGCAGACGCTGTTCAGGTTAGCCTCATTCATACCAGAACAAGCAAGCAATGAATAATAATAATAATAATAATAATAATAAAAATAAACTATAGATCAACCTTAACATTGAGAACATCCAGCTTGCAGATTGCTAAGTGCTCATCTTGGAAACTGATGTGAGCTTAAAATTCTTGTTATTACCAAATGAAATATACTATTTTGACAGGGCATTACTAATTTCAGGCACTCCCACTCGTGAGCACATTTTGGGGAATAGTAATCTTCAAAGAATACAGAAAATCATCAAGAAAAACATATGTTCTGCTAATAAGCATGTTGTCCATGTTTATTGTGGCTGTTGGGGTTCTTATGGCATCTTCGGGGCATCGAAAATGAGTAATTTTTCATCAACTTGGTTTATACATAAACTTTAGAAATGGTGGATAAGGCAGAACCTGAAAGAGCAAGAAAATGCTGAAACCAGCCTGTTGGTTCAAGACAAATGTTATAATACACATTGTTTTTTTCTGAACGGTCGTTCGTTCCCAATATTTACCAGAGTCAGAGATCCTGTAAAATCTATTGGTCTGTAAATAATAATAAGAAAGTGGAAGTGGTGGATAATGATACAATCGTGTCCGTAGAACACCTTGGAATTTTTCCTTTCTTTCTTTTTTTCTTTATTCAACTTTAAAGTTGAAATGCAATATCACTGCTTTTCTTTCCTCCAACTTATCGTGTGAAGATTGCATCTCAGGTTTATTACATTAGTTTATGCTTAGGCCCAACACAATCCAACACCACAAAACACGATTCCTGAATAAATGTCTTATATTTTTCAACTTTTTTTATAAATCTATCGGCTGAAACATAAAAATTATTCTAATATGTACACTTATTCTTTACGCTTAGACATAAAACTGATGGTGTATAATTTTATTTTTATTCTATTAATAATATTATAATAAATAAATATATTTTTTTAATTAAATAGTAATTTAATCTAAAAAATAGCATATAATTAATTCACTAACTAATAAGTTACTTTTCTAATTAAATAAAAAATTTATTCCTAAAATATTAATTAATTTATATAACTATAATTAATCTATTGACCTTTCTTATTTTATAACAATACTATTATCAAATATATCTTTTATTCAATTATTATAACTATATAAATTTAATTTAGTATTAGTCAAACTATATATATATGGTTCTACAAGGTACAATCTGAACTCTTCATATCAAATACGATACCTTTTTGTACGATAATTACTGCACGAATTAAAATAAAGTCTTTAAATAAAGATACTTGATATGAAGAACTCATACTTATGAAAATTAATTAAACATTACAATGAATCCCCATCTCAAGCAAGAAAAGAAACATAAAATTGGAGAGAAGGGAATGGACATCTCAATGGAAATCTTTATACTGCAATAACTTTCAAAAATCAAGATCAAATACAAATGTAATGATTCAGTGTTTAGGCATTGAATCGAAGTCTCCTAAATACAAGAACAAACTTAAAAGAAGTCGTCAACTTTCAGCTCGTAGAATGTAAGTTTTTCTCCTTTTCCTTTTCCCCTTTGTAGCTTAGATATCAATAATATGACAAAAAGAAATTTATATAAATCTGTGAACTGCTAGAGATCACATACAAATTCCAATTGCTAAAAGTATAATCAGGCTTTCCATGAATAACTTACTGTGAATCCTTTTCAACATGATCCAATGATAAAAATGACAATAAGGATACATAAGATTACCTAGTCAACCTTATCATCTGAAGGCCCATATATCCAGTTTGCCCTCCAAATGATTGATTGGGAAAGAAGGCGCTCCGTTTTCCAACCTGATGAACTTAACTGCCAGATTTTGTAAAGATAAAACGAGGAAAATAACAAAATGCTTATCAGTTGAACTGAAAATTGATTTATGGCAAGACAAGGTTGCACCAAAATCATTCAGGTGCCATAGAGGATGTCGACAAATAAGTACAAAGAAAAAAGATAAACAAACTATTGAAGAAAAACATTAAATGGATACCTTTCCAAGGAAAAGTTCGTAATGTTTATCCATCCATGATTGGCTCTCCAAATACGTAGAATTATTTTCTTCCATAAGTTTTGCCATAACCAGAGCATGTATAAATGATTGCAAGACATCTGAAGTTGTCGAATTTTTGTGGATTAGAATATTGATGGTTCCCTTCCTCTCCATGAGCAAGTATTTTGCTGAATAGACATAAAGAGATAACTAAATTAAGTTATAACCTTCTGCTTGACAATTCAGTTGCTAACTGGTAAAAAGAGTGGCTAGAACTCAACCTTTCTTGTGAGATCCAGCAGAATGCAACAGCTCCATCCTGTTTAAGAATATTCTCAAAATGTCAGCTTCTAGAGAAGAATAAAATTGAATACAAAAAAAAAAAAAAAAAACCCTGGTAAACCAGTTTCTCTTAATGAAAAATATTTTCATCAAGTTAGAAGTAAACAAGAAAAAGAAGAGAGAAAACGGGTAGATAATAAAATAGAAGAGGAACCGTTAGTTGAAAACTTTATCAGTCAAATGAATTTGGAGCTCACAATTCCTGGTGATCAAGTGAAGAGACTCTAACACCTAAGCACATGCGCGAATGCAGTAACTTTACATGCTTGGTCCTCCAAAAATTGGTCCATCTGGGTAAAATATGTTCCATCCCAGAGACCTGTTCAGGGGAGAGAACTGGCAACAAGTTCAGATGTTGACATTCATATCAGAGTACTGAGATCAACACTCTAAGACAGAAATAAAGCCCATGTGCTAATCAAATTCACCTTGGCCTGTCTCCATGAAATGCTGCAAAAGAATGGAGCTCCTTTGCATATTTAAGGATGTAAGCACAAGGCACCTAACAGCCCTGTAATTCGCTGCACATAACAAATAACAAATCCACATTCAGAATCCAATGTAAAACAAACTGGATACTTCGCAATTTGGCATCCAAATAATGTAATTAAGGATAAGAGGGGAAAAAATGCACATAAATCTTGGTAATCTGAGTGGCACTATTTGTTTTTCTTTTAAATACATGGATAAAATTTTTCAATCTACTGATGAATTAGGTAATTGCTCTGAACACCATGAATTAAGTTCTTGTCATCTCATTCAGTGCAGATCTCATATATTTGTGCACCAAAACTATGATCTAATACCTTGGCCAGGAAACAGAGTTGATTATTTCTGAAAAACCTCATATGAAACTTTACATATCATGGACCTATGCACCTAATTGTAAGGGAACCTGGTAGGTGGACTACAGGGTCTTCAGTTTGAAATAATATCTAAATGAACAACCACAGCAGCAAAAATTGGTCAAATTACCATACATATGGAACATAGTGAGAGAAAGGAATGAAAACCAGATAGCCAAGGGGTGTCCAATTGTTATGCGAGCAAGGAGCATCCCCAATGCCATGCCAGTCATTGTTGCCACTGTTTCTTGACTTCCTTCCTATTATTACACTAGAAACAAGTTAACAGTCATACTAGAGAAACAAAGAAAATTCTTAAAAGTTGACATCCCACTAATTTACTGGTACCTTAGCAGATATATCTGCTGCATTACTCTGGAGGGCAAAATGCTGTGTCAAAGCAGCTCTAGTTGCACCACTGGCAACACCAGCTATTTACAGAAAAGAACTTAGTTGACCAAATGATGGTCAAAAAACATAATTTCTTTAAATTTTAGGTTTTGCTTGTAACTATGCAATAAGTTAGACCTGAACATGTTTTCTGAAATGTATATATAAGATAAACAAACATCTAGTATCTAGACAATAATTGTCAATCTATTGGCAGCTTTCTGTAGATTATAAATGTCCCAGTGAAAATATCTAAGATATATGTAGAAACTTACTGAATGATCTTGATAAGCTCCCTAAGCAAACTACAACCACAAATGCAGAAGGAAACAAAGGAGAAACAAGGTCCATCAACATTCCTGCAACCAATATGTGCAAGCTTTATTGTGATTTGAAAAGTGTGTAAAATAAAAATAATAGCACACAATGAGTGCCTGGCTAAAAATAGATTGCTAGAAACCAATTTGATACTGGTTTGTGTGTGTTAGAATGAAACTTTAGTATTCATTGTTAAAAGAGGGAGAGAGGGATAATGGCACACCAAGATCATTCATAAGATCGGCAACCAAACGCCACATTTTGGCATTGCTATCGAGATCTGAGCCCTGAGAAGCACAGAATTACTCCATTCAACAATTTAACAGATGAGACTGAGCAAGTCAAGATCTTAAACAGCAATTCTGAAATAAAAGTTGAAGCCAGTGCCGTCCCTTTCAAGCAAGTGCTGGAATTAAAATAATTTAAGCAAACCCTACAGGAATACAACAGAGAGGGAGAGAGTGCGTATACAACAGAAACAAGCATGTAAAATACAGACCTGGTAAAACGTGAACAGTATGCCTCCAAGCATTCCAGTTAAATCTCTCAAAAACCACTGCAAGAGTCGTTTCAGGGTAGAAAAAGCCACTAGTTATTAACAGCTATCACAAGCCCTAATTCAACTTAACAAAAGCCCTTAACAAGTTTCAACTGAGATTTTTTTCTTAAAAAAGAAAGTTTGCTAGGTGCAGCAGCAAGTAATTAAATACCTGAAAGGTGGCGCCAATGACAGTTGCTGATTTCTCTCCAACCCCAATTGCACTTAAGAGAGCCTTCAATTTAAAAATAATAACTTAAAAGGCAAAGAAAGAAGAAAAAATAAAATTTATAAACACACTATGATCAAATACAAACTTGAAAGGTGACCAATATCAGAACTCAGTCATTCACTCACTTGTGTAGAAAGCATGGTCCTAATGTAAGTAGAAAGTCCCTGATATAAGAAAACCAAGCAACAATAATCACTTTTGCCCAAAAAATAGCATCAGAATGAAGATCAATAATATTCTTTTTTCATTTAAATTTACCTGCAGCAAATCCCATACTTGAAAAGGTACATAATCTGGAGTTACACTGCTTGGAAATCCCTGCATTTTAATTCGTAAACTTCTCGTAAAGAGCCGTTGTTATTTTAGGTTGTATGAAGAAATCAACCATAAAACTTGGACAAAATACAAATAAAAAGGCATGCCTCAGGTACAAATGCTTGAAGGACGCGTCTCCAAACATGATCAAAACGGCCACCAGATCTGCGTATCATTCGATTGATTTCAATTCCATAAAACTAAATGGAAGAGGAGGTATTGCATTAGAAAAGAAGAGAGAAACACCTTTGGATAGAGAGAGAAAGAGAAGATGAAGATGAAAATGTAATAGTAGCAGTCTTAGAGAATCTAGTTGAAGATGACCCATTCCATTCCTCTATTATTACTCCCATGTCCACGCCTCTCTCTCTGAGCTTCACTCTTTTGACTTCTCTGCTTTGCTCTGTTTCTCTTCAGTCCTGCTTTTTCTTATTCTCTCTCCCCATTTTTAAAACGACTTCGTTTTCATGCTTAAGAAGAAGAAAATGAAACCAAAAGAAATTGAAAGCGCCGCTAGAAGGAGGGCTTGAACCTCCGACCTTGTGGTTAACAGCCACACGCTCTAACCAACTGAGCTATTCCAGCTTGTTGCTTCTTTTTTATTTGAAAAATTAATATCAAGAAGGAATCAGTGGGTATTTAACATAAAACAAACACACAGGTAGAACCTGCATCGATCTATCAAACAATGTGGAGAAGAAAAGCAATCAACTTTCTTCCAAACAGAACTTTCTCAACTTCAACCTTGTACTCCTTTCTCCAACCCACAATTTTTACACTCAAAAAACCTACTACAGATCCTACCAATACCACACCACCACCGACTCTACAGAGCTTAAACCTAGACCACGTAGCCACTTTAGAATCCACTATCCACAACTCTCTCCTCACCAATGACACTGATCAAGCATGGAAATCATTCAAGTTCCTCACTTCAAACTCTTCTTATTTCCCTTCAAAATCCCTCGCTAATTCTCTCATTACCCATCTATCTTCTCTTCAAGACACTCTTAATCTCAAAAGAGCGTTTGCTTCTGTTATTTTCTTTATGGAGAAAAACCCGCAAAGTTTAGATTTTGAAACTGTTCAATCTGTTCTCGAATCAATGAAGTTTGCTAATAGTGCTGCTCCTGCTTTTGCTTTAGTTAAATGCATGTTCAAACATAGGTATTTTATGCCTTTTCATTTGTGGGGTGGTTTGATTGGTCATATTAGTAAAAAGAATGGAATGTTTGTTGCCTTTCTGAAGGTGTTTGAAGAAAGCTATAGGATTGCTGTTGACGAGAAACTGGATTTTATGAAACCTGATTTGGGTGCTTGTAATTTGGCTTTAGAGTGTTGTTGTGAAGAAATTGAGTCTGTTAGTGATGCTGATAATGTTATTGAGATTATGTCTGTTTTGGGTATTAAGCCTGATGAGATGAGTTTTGGGTTTCTTGCTTATTTGTATGCATTGAAAGGGCTTCAAGATAGGATAGTTGAGTTAAAGAGTTTAATGGAAGGGTTCAGTGTTTTGAATAAAAGGTTGTTTTATAGTAATTTGATTAGGGGGTATGTAAAGTCGGGAAATTTGGAGTCTGTTTCTGCAACTATTATATGTAGTTTGAGGGAAGAAGATGAGAAAAACTATAATTTCAATGAGGAAACTTATTGTGAAGTCGTTAAAGGGTTTCTCAAAGATGGGAGCCTCAAGGGTTTAGCAAATTTGATAATTGAAGCTCGGAAGTTAGAACCAGATTCTATTGAAATTGATAAATCAATCAGCTTTGGTGTGATTAATGCTTGTGTTAATCTTGGATTATCTGATAAGGCGCACAGCATTCTTGATGAAATGGATGCTAAAGGTGGTTCTGTTGGGTTTGGGGTCTATGTTCCAATCTTGAAGGCATATTGCAAAGAAGGTAGGACAGCTGAAGCTACGCAACTGGTCATGGAGATCAGCAATTTAGGGCTTCAGCTAGATGCTGGAAGCTATGATGCTCTAATAGAAGCATCAATGACCAGCCAAGATTTTCAGTCTGCTTTTACTTTGTTTAGGGACATGAGAGAGTCGAGAAGCCCTGACTTGAAGGGGAGCTATTTAACCATAATGACAGGATTGATGGAGAATCACCGACCTGAATTAATGGCTGCATTTTTGGATGAAGTAGTTGAGGACCCCAGAATTGAGGTAAAAACTCATGACTGGAATTCAATTATTCATGCCTTTTGTAAAGCTGGGAGGCTGGAAGATGCAAAGAGGACTTTTAGAAGAATGATTTTCTTGCAGTTTGAACCAAATGATCAAACCTATTTGTCCTTAATTAATGGGTATGTGACCGCGGAGAAATATTTCAGTGTTTTAATGCTCTGGAGTGAGATTAAGCGACGCGTTTCAAATGATAAAGAGAAAAGTTTTAAATTTGATCAAAATTTGGTTGATGCTTTCCTGTATGCACTGGTTAAAGGGGGTTTCTTTGACGCGGTGATGCAAGTTGTTGAGAAGTCTCAAGAGATGAAGATTTTTGTTGATAAGTGGAAGTACAAGCAAGCATTTATGGAGACCCATAAGAAGCTCAAAGTGTCAAAGTTGAGAAAGAGGAACTTCCGGAAAATGGAAGCACTTATTGCTTTTAAGAATTGGGCTGGTCTAAATGCATGAACTTACAGAATGCCAGGAATCTCTGCTTAGCTGTTTGTTAAGCCTTTGCTCTATACACTGCTATGCTGCTTAGGATCACAATGAAGTGCTTGCTTTCAATCCTTAAGCTTGTTCAAATGTTCGACTATCATTAAACTTTTGCACTTTGCTCACTTGGCTTATGATATTTATCTGAGCGTATACATAGCTCAACCCTGCCTCATTCCCGAAATTAACACAAGTTGGAATCTACTTCAAAGTTCCTTTTGAATTACATGTATACATTCAAAATAGACTGCAAAGTTTAGAACCTTTGGGGAGTTAGATCATTTCTTAAATTTAGCTGTTTGAGTGAATGACATGTGCTTTCTTTAAGGACTGAGGATTCTCCTTAACAATATGCTGGTTTGGACAATCTTGTTAACAAAAAGCATTGGTGCACTATGAGGATTGGTCTTTGCTTATCATCATGGCATCATCAAAGCAACGGGGTACGAAAGGATATTTGGCAAAATGAAGCTCTTATTCGTTTGGGATAGCGACTGGTGATTGTTAGCTCTGTTAGTCAGCCGTTCATTATGCAGGTTTCAAAAATGCCAGCCGCACGAAATGAGGCTAGAATCAGAGATAGTGATTGTTTCAAGAAAAAGAAGTAAATGTCATCCTGGCTTTTATTGTGCAACCTGGGAGAAATTTTAATCATGACATGTCTCTAAGCTAGAGCTAAATGTGCTAATGCTGGAGAAACCAGATGAAGTTCACTTGTAGAGTATGAATTTCCTTCTATCAATTTGTGAACTTTTTTCATCGGCTGCTGAATCTTAGTTGCTCTGACGGCAATCTTCAAGCGAGTCATTTTCTATCAGTAGAAGCCTCCATTTTCATTCATATGAGTTGATAGTTACTATATTATTTACACTATTCACCTTATGAGCCTGTTTTTCTTTCCTTCACTGCTTCCTGGGTCCACAACTGGAAAATGCATATTGCTTTTTAGCTAGAAGCCAATTAAATAACAGGCTCTTCTTTTTAGGAAAAAGATGCACCGAAAATAGCTCTATATATTCTTTGGTAAATATTGACTGCTCAAACATTAGTCTCTATTTTAGTTTGCTCTGTGTTTCAAGTTCAATTTTTGATTCTTCCAAAATATCGCCAATGTCATCTGCCTCAGATGCATGGATCTTCTTCTACATTCCTCTCTTCCTCTCATTACTTTTCTCTATATCTACCGCCGTTCATCCTATCTCACAAAATGGTACCTGTTATGACACTTGTGGCACAATACCTGTGAAGTTTCCTTTTGGTACTGGCTTCGGATGTGGGCATCCTGAATTTGCTAGATATGTTAGATGTAATTCTGGCGCACTAGAATTCTCAACTGGTACTGGCATTTACACTATTTCCTCCATCGATTATCCAAGCAACACTTTAATTGTTGAGGATCCTCTCATGTCAACTTGCAGTTCAATGCAGAACTCTGGAAGCTTTAGCTTGGATCGGGCTAGTCCATTTACTTTGACAGGAGACAATATCTTTGTTTTGCTGGGATGCTCTACCACATCTCCTGTATTTGATCCAAATGAAGATTTATGTGATAGAGGGTCGGTTACTCGTGTTTGTAGAGGATTATATTCTTGCAAGGGAGTTTCAGGCATTGGGTTACCCCAAAATGCACCGATAGCTACTTGTTGTGTTTATGAGTCACCGATTCAACTTGCAGGCTACACATTGGATCTTCCCAAGCTCCAATGCTCTTCGTATACGTCAGTATACAGCTTTGGTGGCAATGAGGGAGATCCAATGAAATGGAAATTTGGGATTTCTCTACAATATAATGGTTCATATTATAGTAACATATGCAAGGATTGTGAAACCAGCGGGGGCTTGTGTGGCTTTGCAGGTTTGGATCAGTCATTTGCTTGCATATGCAGGAATGGGAAGAATACCTCCACCAGTTGCTTTGGACAAGGTTAGTTCACTTCACTGTGCACAGCATTCCTTAGTGTAATACAGCCAAGCATGTGGGATGTTCTTTTTTTTTTCTTTGGTCTTAAATTGTTAGTGTGATGTACGGTCTTTGATTGATTAGGGTATGCCTGGAGCGGGACAAGGGGGTCAAAAATTCAAATCAACTTCAGGTTTGCAGGTGCAATGCCTTGTCTTTTGTCAAACTCTACTTTTGATGCGGATTACTTTTTACACCGAAAGTCTTCTCATGCTCGAGATTTTTATCTTTGATATTTGACTGATTTAGTGCTTTCAATACCTTTTCCTGTTCCCTCAATTATGGCAAAACTGATATTTGACTGATAGTGTTATCTTCCTATTTTCACAGACCCCCTCCCCCCTTTTCACACATGTATAATTACACGTCAATACCTTTCATTTGTTTTATCTCATTTGTTTTCAAATCTTTTGCATTGGATTGTAGGGATTTTCTTTCTGTGGCTGGTGCTTTCTATTTGAAGCAGTAATGACTGAGGATGCCTTCAAAAGTGTATGGACAAGAATTGCAAATGGAAATTCTTAAGGAGTTCAACTGTTAGGAAAAGCTTCTTGAATTTTGGCTGAAAGTGGACCGCTGTATATCTCTGTTGATATCAAGTAGATTCACGGGACAATATTCTTAAGGAGTTTCCTGATTTTGTATTTAGCTTGGTTGCAGTTGTTTTCTGTCTTGTTCAAGAATTGAAATAAGGAATATGTTGTGTATGGCATCTAACTTATATCCTAATCTTTTATTTTATTATTTATTATTTATTATTTATTAATAGTTTTTGAAACAATATCTTAATCTTTGAGTGGCGATAGCTGTGACCATTATGGCATGAGTCCCGTCTCTTACTCTTTTGCTGTTTTGCCTTGAAGAGTGGGAACTGAGCAAACAATATAGAATTGGTCTTAAGATATATCCGATAACAATCCACTCTCTAAACTCTTCATATAATATATACAATATTTGTGATCCATTACATATGTACCTAATATGCTATGAAAACTAAAGGCAAAAATCTTTACACATTCTCCCATTAATTAAAAATCACATGAAAATCTAAAAAGATATATATATTTGATGGAAAAAGAATATATATATATATATGATATATGCACATAACAATCACTATCCCTTTCCCGGAAAAGCAAAAGAAAAAGCAATGTATAACATCCCTTAGAAAATATAATGGAAAGAATGAATTGTTTATTTACTAGTGGCCGCCTCGAACCATGTGCCCAAAGAGTTCATAATCATAACTCTCCGGCAAATAGTTGACTTCTCCACCCTCATCGGACAATGGTTAGCATCTTCAGAAGAAGATTCTTATAGTTTAATGCCATCTTTTGACTCAAATATCCAACTTCCTTATTCACTCCTTCCCCTATAAAAATCTTTCATCTTTTGCTCTTACTGCAAACGTATGATCACAAACCACTGCGACTAGTTTCCTTCTTTTCTTTTTTGTTGAATCTTTTGTTTAATTCCCGGTTCACTTACTGCTGGTCAGTACTTGTTTTCTATTCTTTTCTTTTTCATTGTATTTTTGTATTGTTTCTTGCTGTACTTTTGAAAGCGTTTCTTTTGAACTGTGGATTATACTAAATGACAAAACCCTGCTAAAGATAATTGTGTTTGTTGGCTGATTTTAAGGTAATATTCACTTGGAATGTTTAAATTTCAGTTGGTTTATAGATTGGCCAAGTTCTCTATCAATTGGATTAAAATTCTTTTTCATTGATTTCAGTTATAGATATTTGGTGGGATGGTAGGATTAAGATTTATCTTATCTGCAATTGCGTTGCTTCTTGCTATTCTTCTTCAAGAAGCAAGATCACAAGGAGGTCAACCTTTCTCAAGAATTGCTTTTCATAAGACCACATTTTCTCTTAATGGCAACGCTTATGTTAAAGCTTCTCCTTCAATTCTTGGAATAAGAGTAAGTCTCTCACACCATTTTTTTCAGTTCTTCCTTTCATTATTCATAGCTCAAATATCAAACTATAAAGGCAAGTGACAGTTTTTAGTTTGATTACAATTCGGGTTTTAAGTTATGCATCTGTGAATGAATGAATTGTGATTTTTGCACACGTTTGGTTTTCAGTAGGAGTGAAATAATGAACAGCATCTGATGCTCTTTAAGAGATTAAGATTCATTACGTAATTTGCATAGTTTCTTTCACTATCTTAGGGACAAAATTCAGAGTGGATAACAGTGGAGTATACTTCTACAAATCCATCTATTGCTGATTGGATTGGAGTATTTTCTCCAGCCAATTTCAGGTATATAGATTCCTTTGCATGTGGTCATATTCTGGGATGATTGATATACTAATGTTTTGGAATTTATTTTCTTAATCAGTCTAATTAGAAAATCTCTCTCTCTCTCTCTCTCTCTCTCTCTCTCTCTCTCTTCTGAACTACGTTTTCAGTGCTTCCAGTTGCAACCCAGAAAGCTCAAGCTCAAAAGTTGCTCCTCCATTTCTGTGTTCTGCACCCGTCAAGGTTCGTCTGTATTGCTTTTCCATGACCCTTTTTCTCCTTAGCTGCCTTGAGGTGGAGTGAAACATACAAATAAACTTTCAATTCTTGCAGTTTCAGTATGCAAACTACAGTAGCCCAGGATACAAAGATACGGGAAAAGGGTCATTGAGGCTTCGGTTAATTAACCAGAGATCAGACTTCTCCTTTGCTTTGTTTTCTGGAGGTTTGGGAAATGTATGCCCATGATTATTTCTGTTCCATGGTTATCATTTTAAGATACCTTTGTGTAATTTACTGGTGTTTGATCAATTGCTTTTGTTCTTGTATAATAGCCAAAGCTGGTGGCAGTCTCAAATATAGTGGCTTTTGCAAATCCAAACGCACCAGTTTACCCCCGCTTAGCACAAGGAAAGATATGGAATGAGGTAAAGGCAATTTCTTCTTTTTGCCATCGTGAAGTTTGTATGTGATGCACCAAAAGAATATGGAAGGTTCCTTTGCTGCAGTTGAGAAATACTGAAGCATAGAACTCTCTAGGTTCATTTCTTTTTTTAACATATAATGCACCTACTGCTGATGAACTGTATCTTCTTTTTCAACCGAAAACCTTCAGTTAGTTTTTGACTTGCTAGTTTATGTTGGATCTATCATAATTTCTTAAGGAGATAATACGCTTCCAATCTTCATATTCAGATGACTGTTACATGGACAAGTGGATATGGAATCAACGAAGCAGAACCTTTTGTTGAATGGGGTCCAAAAGGAGGAGATCTTAAGCGTTCCC
This sequence comes from Ricinus communis, assembly GCF_019578655.1. Taxonomy (NCBI): domain Eukaryota; kingdom Viridiplantae; phylum Streptophyta; class Magnoliopsida; order Malpighiales; family Euphorbiaceae; genus Ricinus; species Ricinus communis. The sequence goes on along the minus strand of NC_063256.1, from coordinate 3,411,084 downwards.
CAGCTGGAACACTGACATTTACTCCTAACAGCATGTGCGGTGGGTGCCTATTTTACATTAGGTCAACTATGCATAGTAAACTAGGACTTGATTGGGACTTGGTTGACCTTGAAATGAAAACTTATCTTGGCTATGGACCTCTATGCAATTGAGTGAAGAGTACATCACCTAGAACCTCAGCATTTAGAAATGCTACATTATTCCTTTTATCAAAGAACATACATGAATAATTGAAAGAAAGACTTCATAAGACTTAAGTTCATCATATAAATTTGGCTAGTTCCTAACCTTAGCAATAAGTGGTTGATGAACTTGTAATATGTTGATTCTATAGTAACTTGATTCTTCTTTAAGTTTGTTTAAATTAAATTTTCCATTTTATTGGCATCCCCCCCAAATTTTTTTCTCTTGTTTCCACAGGTATCTGACTGTGTTTTGTCAATACTATTGTATAGGTTCCCCAGCGAGGACAGTGGGGTGGCGTGATCCTGGATTCATACATACTAGCTTCTTGAAGGAGTTATGGCCCAATGTTCTGTATGTAACCTTTCATTTTAGCTTATCATCCATGTTGATGCTATGAACAATAGTGAAACACAAGTCCAAAAATCAGAAAATTTATATCAAATGCATAGCTGTTAAAGGCGTGCCCTAGTGATGAGAGAGGGAGGGAAGGAGGGGGTTATGATTTATTCAAGGTATCAGATTGAGAGATAGTTGTATTGTTCATTTTGAAATAATTGCTGCAATTTTAGAAGTCATAGGCTAGGAAGGGGGGCATGAGATATCCCAAGTTGAATTGATTATACACTAATAAGAAAATGAAATTTATAATAACTATCCTCCTCAGCTGGAGATCCCATGAATGTTATAAATGCGGTTCACCTGCCAAGATAAATCATGATCTATAAGATTGGCACCATGTTAAAGATTCATTATTGGCCATTTCATTTTAAATGCCACTTGCTGATTCTATTTATGCAGGTATAAATATAAGCTTGGACATAAATTGCTCAATGGTACATATATCTGGAGCCAAGATTACCAGTTTAGAGCATCTCCATATCCCGGTCAAAGTTCTCTACAACGTGTAGTCATTTTTGGTGACATGGGAAAGGTTTGTCAAACATAAAATGATGCACAGATCCTTTATCAGGGACTCGGACAACATTTGCATACTGATGGCTTGTCTATTGGATGCATTGATCCATCAACTATGTGGTGATGAATAGAAACAGATTTGGCTTTCTGTTTTTGACTCATCTCATAATTCTACAATTATATTCTGATTTATAAAGAAATATATTATTATTAAATTTTAAGTGTATAATAATTTTCTAGAATTTTGCTTCAAAGACTTTCTGTTCTATGTCAATGTCATTGTATATCTGAAAGTAGTTTAGGTTTCATTTTGTAGTTTTGGATTGTTAAGCTATTCACAGGCGTAGAGACAGTTCTTATGAGCACTTTGATATTCTCGTTGCAGGATGAAATTGATGGTTCCAACGAATATAACAATTTTCAGCATGGTTCCCTTAACACTACCAAGCAGCTTATACAAGACTTGAAAAACATTGATATAGTCTTCCACATTGGAGATATATGTTATGCAAATGGATACATTTCACAGTGGGACCAGTTTACTTCACAGGTTGAGCCAATTGCATCAACTGTTCCTTACATGATAGCAAGGTGTGTTTTAATTCACTGTGCTGTTTGAGCATGATTCAGTCATCAACTCCATCTCATGTGGCCACTGGTGCTATGTCTTTTCAGCGGTAACCATGAACGTGACTGGCCAGGAACAGGATCTTTTTATGGGAACACGGATTCTGGAGGAGAATGTGGTGTACCGGCTCAGACAATGTTCTATGTACCTACTGAGAACAGGGATAACTTCTGGTATGGGAATTTGTAGATAGCAACCTCTTACATATAATTTACTTCTAATACAATGTGATGGTTTTCAATTATAATTTTGAATGGTGAGAACATCTGATTTCGTTTTTTAAGCCTCTGATTTCCATGGGTTTTCATTATATTCTATTACTTTTAATAACCGAAATTGTTTGTGAACAGCATTCTTTTGTTTGGAATACATTCTTTCCATGTATCATTAGTTATGTGAGTTCAGCTAAAATGATTGAACCTGTTGTTTGATCATAAACATGAAGAGAAGTTTCTGCTTTGTCCTCTCGGAAAATCTTTCTTTTTTCTTTTTTGAGTGCTTTGGACATTTTGCATATTCTACTTTATGTACAAGAAGATGAAAATGATCAGTGTGCTCCGCGCTGTGCTAAGCCAGATTGAATTTGATATGTTGTTTATAGAGATGCTTGGAAACTGAAACTGAACATCATAATTTTCTTTCATCAGGTACTCTACTGATTATGGGATGTTCAGATTCTGCATAGCCGACACGGAACATGATTGGAGGGAAGGAACAGAACAATATAAATTCATCGAGCATTGCCTTGCTTCTGTGGATAGACAGAAACAGCCATGGCTGGTTTTTCTTGCTCATCGGGTGCTAGGTTATTCTTCAGCTAGCTGGTATGCTGATGAAGGATCATTTGAGGAACCAATGGGAAGAGAGAGCCTTCAGAAACTCTGGCAGAAATACAAGGTTGATATAGCCATATATGGCCATGTGCATAATTATGAGAGAACATGCCCCATTTACCAGGTATGCAAACAGACGTTCTTCAGTTCAAAAATCAGGTTCCTAATTTGTGTAAACTGAACCTACAACTCAGAGTTACATTTGACACTGTCTCTGCTTTTGACTGATATTTGTGTATTCTTGTTTACTGCTACAGAATATATGCACCAATCAGGAGAAACATAGTTATAAGGGTGCTTTGAACGGAACAATACATGTGGTAGCAGGTGGGGGAGGAGCAAGCCTCGCAGACTTTACCACCATTAATACGACATGGAGTTACTTCAAGGACCATGACTACGGATTTGTGAAACTTACAGCATTTGACCACTCTAATCTTTTGTTCGAGTACAAGAAGAGCAGGGATGGCAAGGTGTACGATTCCTTCAAAATATCCAGGGATTACAGAGACATCTTGGCCTGCACGGTTGACAGTTGTCCAAGTACAACATTGGCATCTTGAATTTCACTCTGTTGCTGATGAAGAAAATTGATGAATGCCTGTTGTGAATCAACATATTGCAGCATCAGCAAAGTTGCATGATCATGTACTGACCGGTTAAAAATGTGAATAAATAATAGTTCTTTTTTCCTTTTCTGAGCTTTGTTTCCTTCTCTTTTCTTTGTCATGGTTTTATTTGTTTATGTATTTAATTTACTATTCCTAATAGGCAAGTTTTGGTGTCCTTTGGGCAATGTTTAATTTACTATTCCTAATCAGACTTAGACTATATAGTGAACCGGAATCAGTCGGATTTAGTGTTTAAAATCAAATCTGGTAAACTGGATTTGATCATTAGACTGGTTAATTTGATCTATAATGTAATTTATAATTCTAAATTTCTTTATTTTCTTAAAAATAAGAAAATTACTATATTAGTATTTTAATTACTAACAAAATTAATAATTGTAATCAGTTTACTTAATGTCAGAATGGAAAAGTCTTGCAAGGTTATACGAGTAACCTTGATATCCTGAAGACTATTCTTATACAATAGGCGTGCCAAAACAGCAAACATATGAATTTGCAACTGCAGTGGACAAGCAATATCTATTTTTCTGTGACACCATGTACCTGATATACTCAGTGAAGGCTTTTTACGGTCAATTTGAAAATCAATTCTTCTTTATTCATTAATTTTCGCAATTCAATGCCGAATCTTTTTCTAATTTATCAGATGCTTTCTTGGATCATATCTTCCATTGATGTCCTAAGATTATAAGCTATACAACCAAGTAAGGATTGTGCATGCTACAATTCATTAGCCACAAAAACTATCCTAGAAATGCTTTATGTATTTTTTTTGCATCTTCATCTTCAAATTTTAAAGGGAAAAATGGTTTATGCTTCTTCTTCTTGTTGCCTTGTTCTTCATTTTATACTCATCTTCCTCTTCCCTAACCCTGTCATAAGTGATAAGCAAACCCAGGAGTGGATTAATTATATTTGTCACCAAATGGAAGAATTTGGATTTTGCAACCAAACCTTCCATGAAAACTTGAAAAATCCATCAGCAGATTATGTTGGTCTGACCCAGACCACAATAGAGCAAGCTACAGTCAATGCAACCAGCACATGTGCTTTCATTCTGCAACTTCTTAAGAATGCAACAGATGAAGGACTGGAAAATGCTCTTAATGTGTGTGAAAATGGTTATAGCATAGTGGTACAGTCTTTCCAGGATGCTTCTAAATATTTTAACCAAAAAGATTACAGGAGTATGATTCAGTCTGAAAGGATAACACCTAGGGCCCAAGGCAGCAGTTCAACTAGTTTTAGCATTCCCTCATTTCCTGTTAACCCTCTGGTTGATAGAAACAGGCAAATGAGGATCATCACTGCCATGGCTCTGGTTACAGGATCTCAGCCTGATGTTTGATATATTTAGCAACCATTCACATCCTTTGTTAGTTTAACCATCAACTTGGCCTTCTTACTTGTTTTACAAGAAATGTTCGATTTTACTGCTTTTATTAGAATCTTTTTCTTTTCTTTTATTTCGTTTATATGTCAAATATCATCTCTTCAGTGAAGGCTGCAAAAACTAGGAGTAAAACCAACTGGCACTCAAGACTAGTTCTCATGATTTCTTAAGATCCATTAAATAAAGATAAGACAATTAATTCTTTCTGTGTCAATAATCACTTGTTTCTAGCATCTCTGCAATGGGGATTAAAAAAATTCAATAAACATCTTTGTGTTTGGGGATTGATGGTTACTAAGATTCCAATGAAAAAACAAAAACTGATTTTTTTTTTTCTTTTGGATAAAAGATAACAATTTTAAGTGGTTTGGAATTGAAGAAGAGACAAATACTGCCAAACCAGGCCTTTTCAGATTTTTGTCATCAATACAAAGAATTGTATGCACTCTATGCACACTTCTCAAAGCTCTAAAGTTTTTTTTTTTTTTTCAAAAACCATTCTTTTCTTTTTTCTTTCTCCTGATGGATTTTCGCTTGACCTTGTATTCAATTGTGTCGAGTACAGGATGCAGCCATCTTTGTTCTGTTTCTTTCTTAGTTAAGTGAAGAAAGATTATGGATTTATGGATAGTTGCTGCAGCTGCTGGTGCTGGATATGCAGCTAAAGCTAATTACTTGAAAAATTCAACAAGAATAACAGAACGCTCCTTGAAAACATGTTCTTGTGAGGTTCATGACCACTCCCAACCTCGGAACTTGTTGCAGCAAATTCGCGACAGAACTTGCCCTTTATGCAGATTAGAAGACATTAAAATAGCAGCAAGTAGTTCTGGTGGTACTAATTATGGTGAAACTCAGATAAAAAACTATGGGATCTGTAAAAGGAATGAGCTTCTTGATTTATCTAGTGAAACAGTGCCTGAATCTTCAACAGAAGAAGTGGGTTCTTATCAAAGATTACCAAAAAGCAGTCAATTAAAGAAAAGGTCTAATGGCTATCTCCTGAAACCTCTTAATGTTTCAGAAAGTTGGCTCACTGCTGAATTGTATACAGAGGATAGTAGATTAGAAGATTATGTATATACTTCACTTTCATCACCAGGTACATACATGGAGAGGGCTTTGACAATTGGGAGTTTAATAGCCAGAAGGAGTCAGGATTTCAGAAAAGAGATGGAATTAGAAGCACAAACTGGACCGTGTAATTCACAAGGTTGTTTTCTTTCTGCACATGTTCTGATGAAATAAATTGCTTGCTAGTCCTTTTTATTTTGTTGATTTGGTTACAGATTTGTGTATAATTTTACATGTTTCAATCAGGGTTTTCCAACAATGATTTGCCTTTTTTCTTCGTGGGAATAGCTACTGGAATGATGTTAATCGTTGCTTATAGTAAAAGAGAAGCAGACAATTTAAATGAACTATTGAAGAAGAATGAGAACTTGGTTCATGATTTATATGAGGAACTGGAAATGAAAGATCATTTAACTCTGAAAGAGCTCGCTAATGACAATGTCAATGAGCCCTCCCTCTATGGGACACCAACTGCATTTCCCACGAAACAGGATTTGAAGAATTCTACGAAATTTGAAGGCGAAGAAGTATATGAGGTGAAAGGAAATAACTCTGAAGCAATGAGTAAAATTGAGGCAGAGCTTGAAGCTGAACTAGAAAGGTTGGAATTGACCATGAAGTCATCTACCTTGGGGAGAAATTTTGATTATATTCAGGTAACTTTTATTATCAGAAGACTTACCAATGATCTGTTCATGAAAATCACTATGCATTGCCGGATTTTAACTTGAAGAAAGATGTCCTTTCAGGGAGGTTTTGGCGTAGATAAGGTTGATGGGCAAGTTGACACTTTAGTGGATTCAGACGATGAAGCAAGCAGAAGCTCACCTGATCACCCACAAACTGGAATGTTTGCTGTATCACCTCAGGAGCTGAGCTTGCATCTTCATGGGGTGATTCAAGCAAGGTTGACAGCTCGGATCATAGAACTTGAAGCAGCACTTGAAAATAGCCAGAAAAGGCTGCATTTCTTGCAGTCTGATTTGTAATTTAATCCATTGGAGAGGCTTGTACAGTTTGAAATGATTAGTAAATGCATTCTTTAGATTAGCAGGCAGTTCTCTATAGTGTAATTATTCATGCCCTTAGTGATGCACAAAACTCAACTGCTGATTTAATATCTGTTCAGAAGTGGATGAAACTCGAAGTTTTCTTTAAAATAAAAACTCTCAAATCTGTCACTCTCACTCTTCAATCTTTCAAGATTCATTTTCATTTAAAAATAAAAGATATAAAAAAGTATCAAATGATGATGTATGGCAACTTTACTAAACTAACTCATCCCAGTTAAAAGAAAGAATAAGAAAACCAAGAAAAGAGATAGAAGAAAGAAGAAAAGCAGAAAGTCATAATCACAGTTGTTATAAGGTGATTTTTTCTTCTGATAAAATAAAGATCTAAATATTATACATGGGCAACTATTCACCAATGCAGGCCAAAACAAACACATTCCCATATCACATCTCTGCCATATACCCGACAGAACCGAAACAATTCCTCCCGTAGTTGGAAAATTGCTGTGATCTCTGACTCTCCAACTTGGAGCAGCTGCTGATGCGGTGTCCAAGCCCACCACGACTGCACCCTCGATGCTCATGTGCATTATCAATTGTCTCTCCTTCTCTTAAGTTGACCAAAATAGATGGTAAATTCTGTTTTGCTTCTAGCAAGAGATGCTTCAGATCAAGAAGGGTTCTCTCACTCTGGCTCTTGTTTATAAAAGCAGTTGCTCTACCTTTCTTGCTACATCTTCCTGTTCGTCCAATCCTATGGACATAGTTTTCCACTTCTGCTGGCATATCATAGTTAATCACATGCTGGATATCAAGAAAATCTAAACCTTTTGAGGCAACATCAGTTGCAATCAACACATCTTTTTTACCAGCTTTAAAGGAAGATACTGCATGTTCTCTTTCTTCTTGGTCCATGCCTCCATGAATAGCCACAGTATCAACACCCTCGCTGAGAAGATTCAAATGAATGTCATCTACATCAGCCTTGTCCTTGCAGAATATCATAACAGGGGGTTGGGTCTTCTTCAAGCAATGGAGAATGTAACTTTTCTTTCTCTCTTGCTTCACATACTTAACCCTCTGCACAACATTGATGTTTGCTGCTCCTGGTCTTCCCACATTAATAATAACAGGCTTCACTAAAGCACTAATAGCAAAGTTCTGAACTTGGGTGGGCATAGTAGCAGAGAACAAAAGAGTTTGCCTCTGAGCTTTAAAATAACTGACTTCCCTGATGTCTTCCTCAAACCCTAAATCCACTAATCTGTCAGCCTCATCTAATGTCAAATACCTGCAATTATCAAGATTCATTCTCTTGTTTGCAAGAATATCTTTTAACCTTCCAGGAGTTGCAACTACGATATGCACACCCTTCTTCACAACTTACAATTGTGACTTGACATCCACTACACCAATGCAGAGTAATGACCTCAACTCAGGATAACCAGCTTCTCTCATGCTAATTGAAAATTCTTGAACTAGATGATAAGTCCGAGTGGCAAGTTCTCTTGAGGGGCAGATAATTAAACCAAAAGGGCCCTCTCCTGAGGCAATGGGCATCATAATCTCCTCCTGGAGAGCGATCATAATCAAGGGAAGCACAACAACAAGAGTCTTACCAGAGCCTGTGGAGACAACCCCAATCATATCTCTCCCCGACAAGATAACAGGAAGACCTTGCATCTGAATCGGGGTAGGCTGTGATATTCCTTTAACTTTCAGTTTCTGTAAAATAGGCTCAGTAAACTTCATATCCTCAAAATTGATTAATGGGGAAGGAATATCTTGGCCATCAACAATTACATGACACTGTTCTGGAATAGAATCTTGTTTCTCTTTGGAAATTCTCCTATAGGGAAGTGGAGGTTTCCATCCGGTAAACAATGTATCTGTAAATATAATTCCTTGGCCAACTCACTCACTGACATTAGTTTTCTCCTGCGAGACAGCTGCTCTAAAATCTCTTCTTCTTCTTCTTCTTGATAACTCCGCTTAGCCATGTTAAAACAACCACCAAAGGCAACCGGTCTACAATCAAGACTATACTAATAAACTAATTATGATTCCTTTATACAGAGGGGGAAGTTCCAGTTTTGCTTGCCTCAAAGTTTTACCCTAAAAGAAAAAGAGTTTTCAGTATAAACTAATTATAGATTTAAAGTTTTTTTCTTAAATAAAATTAATAATGGGACTGTCGTGCTAGTTTTCTTTAAAAAAATATTTTTTTTCCTCCATACGCTAATGAGGATATGATTATTGAAGATTACACTAAATCATTTTTATATTATTATTTATTTTTGACAAGTAATTCATTAACATGATTAAAAATGAAATATACTAAAGTAAAATATGATTACAGTTCTTCAAAATTCTCAAATTTTATTTCTTCTCCTTTTTACTCTTCAATTTTTTAATTTTTATTTTCATTTAAAGATAAAAGACACAAGATTTTCATTGAAACTGTTGAATTATTGTATAGATGTGTTTACTTATAGTGCATTTGATTTCTAAATCAAAGGATGTGTCAATGTTAATTTTGTTTTTTCAATTGTTTCTAACGGCATACGGTAATAGGATATTTGATAGAAAGAGCTTTTAATAACATAATTACAAAACAAAGACTATTTTGTGTAATTATTAAGACTGAAGTCCTCAATAGTGTAATATGGCAAAGCTTAAGGACACAAAAATAATTACCCCATAAAAATAAAAATAGAAATCAAACGTTCTTCTCCACTTTCGCGCCATTAGAAAACCCAAGATCAATCAATTGGAAACGCCATTGTAAAATCCAAAATCAATCAATCAAATCGGAAATGAGCGAATACCTCACCGGAGAACTTTTGATTTCGATTCTTATAAGAGTTCCTGTCTCATCTCTCGTCAGATTCACTGAAGTTTGCAAAGAATGGCGAGAACTGATCAAAAGCGCCTATTTCATATCTGTTCACCTCGATTATGTTCTCTCAAATAGCTCTCCAGTTGCCTTCTTGAAGCATCACTCAGCATCTCCCAAGCTTGACAGGTTCTTTATTAATTTTGAACCAGATTCTGCAGTAAACTTTACTTTTCGTTTCCAAAATTACGATGCAGATTTTCAATCGCCTGATGTGATAGGGTGTGTGCATGGTTTAATTTGCTTGACTGACTTCAAAAGATCATTGAATTTTGTCTGGAATCCTATTCTTAGAAAGTTTATTCAATTCCAAGATCAAGAATCTTCTCGGGGTCAAATTAACTTGACTCGCGACCTTGGGTTTGGATATGATTGTAAAAGGAAAGACTATAAAATTGTTAGAATTTCCATTATTAAAAATATTGAAAGTATATTCCCTGAGACAAAAGCTTCTGTGTATGCAATAAAAGAGAGATTTTGGAGAGATTTGAACTCTGATGATATATTGAATCATTGTTGTTTAAAGAAAGGGGCTGTATTTTGTGAGAGATTAGCCCTACTGCATTGGATTGCATCTAGTGGTTGGAAGAAATTCATTATTTGTTTTGATTTGATAAGAGAGAATTTTGGTAAAATGAGATTGCCTGAGTGTTTAGAGGAGGTTTCAGTTTTAGTTGGGTATCTTTTTCTTGGTGAGATTTGCGGATCGTTGGCAGTGATTCACGCGAAACAAAAGGAATATAAAGTTTTTGAAGGGATCGATGTTTGGGTGGGGAAAGATTGCGGTTGGAATAAAGTGTATGTTGTGGGTGATGCTATAACTGGTACGTTAGGTTCATTGATTGGTTTAAGTGGAAGTGGAAGTGGATTGTTGTTGGCTATAGGTTGCAAGGAATCAGATGAACGTGAATTGGTTCAATTTGACTTGAAGAGTAACAGGACCAAGAAGCTTGGAATTACAAGTGCAATGGGAGCCATTTATGCTGGATCTTATATTGATAGCTTACTGCTCTTCAATGATGATAGTGGAGCAATTTCTTTTCAAGAAATTGAACCAAAGGTCACATACTTTCTATTGTCCTTGTTTTCTTGTTTTGGTTGGGATTTAATGCTTAAAGGAGTAGTGTATTTAAGTCATATTTTTGTGACCTGTCTGATTGAGATAATGGATGTGGTTAATCAATCCATTGTTTCTACTTTTCTAAAATCTTTAATAATCTGGGTCTAGATATGCACACTCCTAATCTATGACTTAGAGAATACCTTTCTTACATTTAAGTCTAAATATAGAAGAGAATAATGCTGAAGTGTTAACACCCAATCAGCCGTATATGCATGTGAGACCATCACTATTTGCATTAGATTTGGTGCCACTCTTTTTTATAGCTATCACCTTATGAGGAATTTTATCGGTGATGCAATTTGTTGATCAGATGACATAATGGTCCAAAAAATGCAAGATGCTAGATTCATGCAGCTCCATGTCAGAATTTGAGACTCTTCTTAGATCCTTTGGAGCAATATTCGATCTATCAATATACTTTTTATTTATAGTTTGTTTCTCTCCATGTACGAAGAAGTTAGTCAATGGTAGCTATTAACATGTGATGTTCCTGAAATCTATTACTTGCCTAAGTCAATGTATAGGATACTATGAAGCTTTTGTTCATAGTCTCTCACATATACCAATGAAATAGACGTGGAAATGTGACTTCGAGAGAAAAGTTCTATACTAAGATGTTCATCCTCTTTGTTTTCTCTTGCTTTGTTTGGTCATTTTCTATACTAAGTTTTATCTGTTCACTTTCCATTGTTAATGGTCTGGAAACTAAGACTGCATACGCTGTGGACTATTGAGCTTCTCTTTGTTTATCTCTGCTTCCCATGCAAATGCAAATGCAAGTGGAAAAGGAATTGGTTTTGCTATATTTCTCCAAAGTACTTGCTAATTAAAACATCACCTCTGCCTTGAACATTTTTTTCCTGAAGATTGATGGTTTTGCTTTCTGATATGGCATCTAATGTTGTGCAGGAACTTTAAAAAGGAGAGACATTGTTGTAAATTTGTGCAGCGTAAATGTTATAGCCACAGATAAAAGAGAATTTGAAGACTGGAGGGTGTATAGTTAGTATGAACTTGTTACAGTGATATTCTTGTGTAAGTACAAAATACAGTAACTTGTATTCTGGATTCATCTTTGAGGTTACAGATTTTGGAACAGGTTGAGAAGTGGATTTGTGTCTGTTCTTTCCTCTCCAATTAAAATAGCTCAGATTTTTCTGATCTTTTTTCCTTAATTTTCTCATGTTGCAATTCTTTGACAATTCTGAAATTCTGACATGTATATATTATCTCAGTATTAATTCTCTTGATGTGAATTTTCCATGATTTGAAAAAGTTAACATAACCTTTTGTAAAGTTTTCCATATTGGATGCTCATTTAATATTTTACCTAGCAATTTTATATTTCAAGCTGGCTCAGACTCTTTAAACAGTACTTTTTAGCATTCTTCAAGGAGTGAGCAGTCAAGTAGACTTCAAAAAATAAAATGCTCATTCCATGGAACTCAAATGTTACACTGAAGAAAGTGAAATACCTTTCAAAAACAACTCTGGAATGGATTCCAACAAGACACATATAAAAATTAGATGCCCTACAACTTTGTGCGGGCGGACCAGGATGACAGAATTTTGAAGTCATAATCTTGAACTGTACATTTAAATATCTGAAGCATAGTAAAAGGTCTGAGTTTCCCAATTTACTTGTTTAAATCTTTTACCTGCTTTTTCTTTATTTGGCAAACCTTGTCAATTGTGTCTAGCTTCATATTTGAATTGTATGTTCTCCAATGCTTACTCATATTCTAAGTACTATAGGTCAAATTAGGAAAGAAATATTAATCTTCCTTCTGTTTCAAATGTTTTTGTATGGCGACTTTACTAAATTAACTAATTCCAGTTAAAGGAAAGAATAAGAAAACCAAGAAACAAGATAGAAGAAAGAAGAAAAGAAGAAAGTCATAATCACAGTTGTCATCAGGCGTAATACTTGCTATATCATGAAATAAAACTTGGTTGATATAAATAGTACTTTGTTACATGTAAAGGATTTTTCTTCTGATAAAAATTAAAGATCTAAATATTATACATGGGCAACTATTCCCCAATGCAGGCCAAAACAAACACATTCCCATATCACATCTCTGCCATATACCCGCCAGAACCGAAATAATTCCTCCTGTAGTTGGAAAATTGCTGTGATCTCTGACTCTCCAACTTGGAGCAGTTGCTGATGCGGTGTCCAAGCCCACCGCAATAACTGCACCCTCGATGCTCAGGTGCATTACCAATTGTCTCTCCTTCTCTTAAGTTCACCAAAATAGATGGTAAATTCTGTTTTGCTTCTAGCAAGAGATGCTTCAGATCAAGAAGGGTTCTCTCACTCTGGCTCTTGTTTATAAAAGCAGTTGCTCTACCTTTCTTGCTACATCTTCCTGTTCGTCCAATCCTATGGACATAGTTTTCCACTTCTGCTGGCATATCATAGTTAATCACATGCTGAATATCAGCAAAATCTAAACCTTTTGAGGCAACATCAGTTGCAATCAACACATCTTTTTTACCAGCTTTAAAGGAAGATACTGCATGTTCTCTTTCTTCTTGGTCCATGCCTCCATGAATAGCCACAGCATCAACACCCTCGCTGAGAAGATTCAAATGAATGTCATCTACATCAGCCTTGTCCTTGCAGAATATAATAACAGGGGGTTGGGTCTTCTTCAAGCAATGGAGAATATAACTTTTCTTTCTCTCTTGCTTCACATACTTAACCCTCTGCACAACATTGATGTTTGCTGCTCCTGGTCTTCCCACATTAACAATAACAGGCTTCACTAAAGCACTAATAGCAAAGTTCTGAACTTGGGTGGGCATAGTAGCAGAGAACAAAAGGGTTTGCCTCTGAGCTTTAAAATAACTGAGTACTTCCCTGATGTCTTCCTCAAACCCTAAATCCACTAATCTGTCAGCCTCATCTAATGTCAAATACCTGCAATTATCAAGATTCATTCTCTTGTTTGCAAGAATATCTTTTAACCTCCCAGGAGTTGCAACTACGATATGCACACCCTTCTTCACAACTTCCAATTGTGACTTGACATGCACTCCACCAATGCAGAGTAATGACCTCAACTCAGGATAACCAGCTTCTCTCATGCTAATTGAAAATTCTTGAACTAGATGATAAGTCTGAGTGGCAAGTTCTCTTGAGGGGCAGATAATTAAACCAAAAGGGCCCTCTCCTGAGGCAATGGTCATCATAATTTCCTCCTGGAGAGCGATCATAATCAAGGGAAGCACAAAAACAAGAGTCTTACCAGAGCCTGTAGAGGCAACCCCAATCATATCTCTCCCCGACAAGATAACAGGAAGACCTTGCATCTGAATCGGGGTAGGCTGTGATATTCCTTTAACTTTCAGTTTCTGTAAAATAGGCTCAGTAAACTTCATATCCTCAAAACTGATCAATGGGGAAGGAATATCTTGGCCATCAACAATTACATGACACTCTTCTCGAATAGCATCTTGTTTCTCTTTGGAAATTCTCCTATAGGGAAGTGGAGGTTTCCATCCGGTAAACAATGTATCTGTAAATATAATTCCCTTGGCCAACTCACTCACTGACATTAGTTTTCTCCTGCGAGACAGCTGCTCTAAAATCTCTTCTTCTTCTTCTTGCTGATAACTCTGCTTAGCCATGTTAAAACGACCACCAAAGGCAACCGATCTACAATCAAGACTCTACTAATAAACTAATAAACTAATTATGATCCCTTCCCTGCAAGATCCAATTTCGCTTGCCTCTCAAGTTTACCCTAAAAGATCTGTCTTTTCACTATAAAATAAGAGCTGCGAGATTATGGAGTAATCCCATAGTAAATAGGATACAAGAATCCTAGATATAATTGGAGTAAAACACAAGTAATAAGATTATACTTAATATACAAATATTTTGTGGGATAATTACTATTAAGCCCAATGTAATTTCATATTATATTAGTTATTTTTTAATATTTAAAATTATTATTTTATTTTATAATTTTATACTAAAAATCAACAATTATTAATTAAATTTGATTTATAGTATTTATTTCTTTATTTCTCATATAATACATAAATTTTTTCTTATAATTTATTTATTTTTTAATAAAACTAACTATTACTTCTTTAATTTAAAATCAAGACAGTTAAACTATTAAATTGATAAAAATTATGATTAAATATTAAATTTGTCTAAAATTATTTTTTACCAAATCAAGGTAAATGTTTATTTTTAATAAAAATCAATTTTAATATTCGTATAAAAATTATATTAATTTTTAGTATAATTTAATTCTATTAAAATTTAAAAAAAATTAAAATATTTATAGTTAGTAAAATATTAAAAATTCATATAATTCACTTTAGATTATTAAAATAAAATAAATATTATTTTTATAATTAATTTTATAAAAAGTTTTAAAAAAATATATTTTTTTTTACCAATTTTAGTTTTTTTAATTATATTAACTTTCAAAATGCAAGAAAATCTTAATGCATCAAATAAAATAAAAGCAATTTACCTATTACACCATAAATGAAAGGCCAAAGACAAAACTTAATTAATGCTTGTTTAACATATACTTCTACCAGGATAACTTTTTTACTATAAAATTATAAAATTGAAGAATAAAAAAATATTTTTTCTAAATGTTAAAAGATCAAGGTATATAGCAATTATCCCATATTTTGTACATAAGATTAGTAATTATTGGTATATAACTATTAATATTTTTTTTAAGCATTATAATCAATTAAGATGGAGGATTCAACAACCAACCAAGTCCAACCTTAAAGTTAAAGTTCAAACCAATCATGCAAATAGAACAATTTCTCAAATATATTTTCACAAATGAAGCAAAAAAATAATAATAATAATAAATCCTCAGCCTTTTGCATTTTTTTTGAATAACTTTAATCTAGAATATAACATTGACAACAATATTTATACAATGCAATGAGTTAGAAGAAAAGTACATGAAAAATGAAAATTATGGATGTGATTATACCATAGCAACAGCAATGAGCTGCAGATACCCAAAGTTGTCTAAGAATCAAAGGGAATTGGACCTCATAGTTCTGCTTCCCAATGCAATGAGTCCACTCCAGTGGATAAAAAGGAGAATAGCATTCTTCACTGAGCAGTTTGCAATAAACTCTACAATGGAAAAACCTTCTTGTGCTTAAAGTAAGACAAGAAAGACAAATACAGTAACCCGCATAAAATACCAGTTACGATTAGAACCCAATTAAATGTAGATGGCTGGTCAAAAATCGAGTCTTCAAAATTCATTCCAAATATTCCTGTAACAACAGCAAATATTGTTGCCACAAAAGTTGCTGCAGTAAGAAGCAACTCAAATTGAATCAGCTGGTTCTGGACATTTCCCTGTTCGTATAGAAGAATAATATTTGGTTTAATTTATTTTTCTAATGAAAAATTATGAAAATAAATTTTAAGAAAAAAAAAAAAAAAAACCATAAGTTTTAGAGTTATTAACCACTTACCAGTTTAATGTTGATTAAATCTTCAGTATCATCGATATATTCTTTGAGCTGCATCATTAATTCGGAAAGTGAATATAATACATTAACAAATGTCCTTAAACCAATTCCAAAATACTAAGCAACCGCCGACCTACACAAGGATTTTATAACTATCTTTAGCACCCACAAAATTCTATGCAGCCTAGGATGATTCTGCATTTCAATTTTCCTAGAGAAAGAAGGAAATCCTATATCAAAGTTAAGTGGGTTGAAAAATCAGCAACATCTTTTCATTCAGCTGACTCATTGTAAGAGTCATGATTGCAGATGGCCTAATGAATGTATACAGGACCAAATGCAAATTATGCAGGAAAAGATCTTACCGAGAACAACTTGCTGAGGGTGTTGTCAATGAAAACAAAATATGCCTCCAGCAACATTTCAAGTTGATCAACATTTTCATAATTAGTGGAAGAGCTTGTCAAGCTTCCATGTTTGCTTGAAGTAACAACGGTGCTAAAGGTTCTCTGCAATTTCTGGACTCCACTAATTGATCTCACAGGCGAAACAGGTGCAGATTTTGAAACCACTTTGGTCTCACCTGGGATATTATTTTGAAAATATAAGTCATCAAGTGCATAAGCTTCTGCCTTCTGTTTCTTCTCTGTCAGATACATCTCAGCCATGTCGCCATCGTCCTCCATGAGATGTTCTATCTCATCATGAACCTATAATTTCAATCTAGAATATGTAGAGGCAGCAAAGTAGCAGCAGACGGGAGAAAAGAGGAAGACGAATTAGTAAAGTTACTTGTACCTTCTGAACTCGCTGGGTCAATGCAAGGAGGTGGCCTTTGAGTCTACGAACACGTTCCAGATTCAGAGTATTAATAGAAGAAGCTAGTTCATCCAGCACTGGATAAATCTCAATTTCCAGTTCTTTCACCTGCCAAAGTCAAAACTGAAGCGTATAAGCATTTTAGCCAAAACCTTTAGTGTGTCAACCTATTAGTTAATAATCATTGTTTCTAATATGTGGTGAATCCCAAATTTTTAGAACTTTTGCATGAAAGCCCTACCCTCAGGTCTCAATCCCCTGTGCATGTGCATTTGGCGGGCCAGATAAGGACCTTTTTTCCCAGGATACATATAAAATAGCTAAAATCACTATGTAATTCAGCTTACTCTCACCTCTACTCGGACAACATTTCTGGAACACAGGTTTAACCAAGTTCGCCGATCAACCACATATCAGAAGGGGCAACTATGAAAGCCAAATACCAAGTTTGAAGTACTGAAAACTAGTTTACTTTTTCAACTACCCCAAGCTATCTTTTACTCTTACTTTTGATGTAAGACAACATGGTCATTGTAGTAAAGATTATAAAAAAAAGCAATTGACTCAACTCGACTTCACCTCAATCTCCAACTGATTATTCGAAACTATTTGGGGCTGGCTAAATCATCCAATGAAATGTTTTCATCAAATTTCAATTTGACAAGAAAATCCCCACCTTTAGAAGATTTTCTATTAGGAAATTTTATAAATGGAAAAAACCAGATTTATGAACTGCACATGGATCATATCCCCAGGACATCCGCTTATAATTTTGAGTAACTGAAGTTTTCAGTTGCTGGAAATTAAACACAAATGTGAGAAGTGTGTGAGAGAGAGAGAGAGAGAGAAGAAAAGAAAAAGAAAGCAGGGATGAAACAGTTTTCTAGTCATCTAGTGATGCAAATTATAGCGTACCTGAGCATCAAGAAACATGCAAGTTAACTCCAAAGCCAATTCCAGCGCTCTAAATTCAAATGGCAAGTCCTCTGAATTAAATCACCAGCATTGATTAGCAAGGCATGCGGGAATTGAGTTTTGACATATGTCGACATATCAAAACCAATCAAAATTAAGAGTACCAGAAATTAGCACCTAACGTTTTAGGAAAAATTATAAAACTATTACAAGACTCTAACTTACCTTAAAGTATTATTCAGCAACAGGAGATTTTAAAAAAGTACCCTAAGATTAATTTCCCTTTAAATTGCTATTTGACACTAATTTGTAATACACATACGCTAAATCTACCAAGAAAGTGTTACAAAAGGGCTTCTCTGCTTTCTGCTAATATCAATGGAAAGAACCAGAAAAAATAAGAAAAAAGAAAATTCCTTGAACAAACTAATTTCAGCTTTACATATAGCAATATCAATTTCAACTTCAATTATGATATATAGTATTGTTTTGCATTCTATTTCCTAAATAACAAGGAAACAGATGGAAAGTTCAAGGCCATTCAAATCAATATAATATATAGATTAGATGTAATTTTACCAGATTGATCTTTGTTTGTCTGAAGACGTTTGCAGAATTCTGACTCAAATTGAATGACACATCCATCCAAGGATTTCATCAAGATAACCTCCTCGGCTGTGATTATACATCTAATTTGTTCAAGACTCACCACAATAGCCTTCTCCCTTCCTAAGATTGTAGAAGGATAAATGAAAAGTGGGTCCAAAAGCCGAAGATCCCTAGCAGGCAAGGAACAATGTCTCATAATAGTAGCCTTATCAAGCTCCAATATCTCTAAGTCACCATTCTGATCAATTTTTATCCAAGAACGGCTTCCATGTCCATGACCTCTCTTCTTCAAGCCTGGCAAGCCAGTCCCATGATTACCATAACCATCTGAATTTAGCCTTCTGGCATTATGAAAAAATGCAGAATCTGGAAGATCAGAAGGTAGACGTCGACCTCTTGATTCTTCCATAGGACTTCGATTTCTCCTTGTTTAGATGACAAGCCAGTTCACAGAGGGGTAATGGACCAGAATTCATTAATGATTTTGACTCTAAGTCAGTCATTAAATACATTTGATAGAATAGCTAATTATCACCAATGTTATACATGTTCTTCATGCATCTCTGAGTTGAAACCTGAAGAGAGGACACAAAAGGAAAAAGTAATTAAAAGCATATCGCTTTTAATGAAGAAATTAAGTAAAGAATAAACCCCAATAAAGACTACTCCGTACATATCTAAGAACTGGGCCAGAAATAGCAAAGGAATGAAACCTTGACAGATCTTAACCTAGGTACCAAGAACGCCCAGATTTTAACTTGAGTAATTCATGTGAATGGAGATATAAACAAGACCTGATTAGTCATGAGTATTTCTCTAAAAGAAATCCAAGAATCAGACCCGCACCAATGAGTTATATATCTTGACATAATCATTCAAGCCTAAATCAAAGTTTACTAACAAGTGCAATTTCAACATTTAAACACCCAATAACCAATTCCTTCTGACCAAGTACTGAACTACTAAACACCGTCAAGAACTCACTGCTCCATTTACCACTTTAATTTCAATAAAAACTGAAAATTATCCAAAAAAGAAAAAAGAAAGAACCCACGATTCTACTGTTCATATACAGATTAATAAAAGAAGCACAAGAAAGCAGTAACCGAAGAAGAAGAAGAAAGAATGTCACTTTAATAGCAGATATTAGAGGCATAAAGCTCCATTATTGAAACTTGAGAGACGGAGAGAAATGTTCTCACTGCCAAAATGAAGAAGAAAGAGACCACCCTAACAATTAGAAAGAGAAAAACAATAAGTTTTTAACAGCAACCGCTTTTGCCTCTCAAAAGAGATGTTTTCAATTTACAGTAAAGTTTAGCTTTAGTTTCTATCCAGAATCCATCCATCACTAATTGCCTTAATTTGATCATGGCTAATAATCGACAAATCTTTTGGTGGGCCTTTCTGTCTGTCTTCCGTTCGTTAAAGCTCATAGCCCTCTCCAACCAAGCCTTCCTATTTTCCTTGCGGTCAAATTTATAGGCGAAACTGATATCGAGTCCGTTCCGGTAATTTTTGCGTTTACTTTCAAATGATGAATGTAGTTTTTACTTTTTCTTTTCTATATTATGACACACAGTTTCTATTTTTTCAATATTGATAATACCTTTGATATATTATTATTTTCACTATTAGCAATGTCCTTTTAACATTACTTGCTATAGTTTTCTCAGTTTTCTTTTTCAAATCTATCATTTTGATATTTATTGATTGTTATGATTTTCTTATTGTAGTTTTTATCATTTTGATATTTATTGATTGTTATGATTTTCTTATTGTAGTTTTTACTCTCTTTTTTTTTTTAATTTTAACAATATAATAGCGCTATTTTAATATTGGCGTCGATTGTTATAAAATACTTAATTCAGTTTTTATTGTTTTAATATTAACAATATAATTTGATATTGATTGGTGTAATTTATTTCTTTTATTCTATACTAATTAACTGCTTTTAGATTTAAATTTTTTTAATTATGTCGTTTTTATATATTTATTATAATTTTTTTTATTTTATTCTTATATAAGAATGTATAATAAAATTTAATAATATCTGTAAAAAATAATTTAGTCTTATTTAATTATTTTATTCTTATATAATTAAATATATTATTTTTTTATAATTTAGTCTACTAATGAGATGCAATTATTTTAAAAGTGAAAGATCAAAATAAACTTAAAAAAAAGAGATCCTCTTTATAAAACTGAGCACAATGGCAAGAGAAGCTTTAATTAATTTACATTAACAATACTCCAAATATAGAAACCAAAGCAGCCTCACAGAGGGTAATTACAGATGGCGCCAAATCTTAAATAGTTTTGTTTTTGAGAGAACAAATACTAAATAGTTAGTTACGATTCACAGACCTCAAATAGTTGCTAAATCTTCGTTGTAAGATTTCATTTTCTTTCCCCTCTCAATATGCAATAAAATTTTCATAATCATGTAAAAAGGAAAATAGAAAACCAAAAATAATTCATGGGAGAGAAACCAACCGAAATTTAGTTTCTCAAAATCAAATTCCTGTAATTTAGAGCAGCTGATTGCTTCTGTTTATTCTGTTGCTTAACCATTAAAATATTATCTTTGATTTGTAACGTCTCGTTCCGTGTATACAAGCAAAGATTATTACACCAAAAGAATCATCTATTGATCGCCGGTACCTTTCCGGCGATCAAATTTCATGCCTGTCGAGAACATCTAGCTGCACAGAAGTATATAAGTTAATTACGTCTGTGGCATTATGATCTCTTTTTTCTTTTTGGGGATTTTATTTTTAATAATACGATTGCATCAGAAATGTCAAAATCTGAACTGGGTTGCTTTCATTTTCAGGTTAGATGGGACAGGGACGCGGGAATGGAACGAGAAAGAATATAAAACATGGTTTTCATCCTGAAACTAAAGAAAACTTCAAGACAAATAGGCAGCAAGAATTATTAAATTCACAGGTTGTTGTTATTAATGGAAAGCATTCCAAGAAATCACCATCAAGACCGGATTCCCATGTTGATCAAGAAGGGGATGTTATCTTCAAATCTCTAAATTTACCTAGATCATCATTGTCCATAAACTTACCTTCATACTCTCATTTATCTTTGTCTATAAGGTTACCTCCTGTCTCACATTCGTCTTTGTCCTTGGAAATACCTTCTGCTCATTCTGATTCTGATTCTGATTCTGTATTCCCATCTTCGTCTTCGTCTTCATCAAATACACCACCACCAATTAAAGACGATGTAAATTGTGTTTTGCATGGCAAGAAAGATTTAAAGAAGGTATCTCAAGACCAGATATTAACGTCCCCAGTTCTTGATTTTGTGCAAGAATCCTACCCCTTGGACCTAAATTCAATAGCTAATTATTCCCCTCCGACTCATCAAGTTATGGATCGATCAGGAGGAGGAGGAGGGCATGATCCTTCTAGGATTCCATTGACTATATTTGAGAGGATACCTAGTTCACCAGTTGATTGGAGTGCTGCTTCTAATGACTCATTGTTTAGCCTTCAGTTAGGAAGAAACAACAGTAATAGTTTCTCTAGAGATGGAATTTCGTCAGTGGATGAGTTGAGCAAGTCTGGAGATGTAGAAGTTGCATCTGCTCCACCTCCTCCCATTTCTATGTCAGAGATATATAATTGGTCTCCCGTCCCTTCAGAGGAAAATAGCCAGTTCTCCATCGATATAGACAGGGTGGAGGCATTTGGAGTGGCTGATGATGTAGAAAAAGTTGCAACTCGAAAAGTTTCAGCAAGAGAAGCCGATGAAGATATGAAAAAGGAACAGAAGATGGATTCAGATGCATCATCAAAATCTACTGCCAATTACAGAACTTCACATCGGAATGGAGACAGCTCTCGATCTTTTGCGTTTCCAATGTAAGTTGTTGCTATTTTCAATCTGTTAAAGCTTAATTACATGATATATTATATAGTGCTGCACATCGCAACAAAATTTATATCATCTCAGAGCATGATTTCTTTTAGTAAGCACTTATTAAATTGAAGAATAAGTATTTAACTTGCAGTTTTGTTTGCTTTGAACACGTTATAGTCTCATATTCAACTTTCATAGTTTTAATAAATGAATTCTTCTAACACTTTATTATTTTCCAATCCACTATTGTAAATGTTCATCTTGAACGTATCCATCTCTGGTATGCACATTATATTGTGCGGATATTGTGTGACTCCTAGTTGACAGATATTACTAGACTTTTCAATCCATCATGTATACTGCCTATTAAAGAGTTTACCGTAAACGTTTAGTTTGAACGTATCCATCTCTGGCATGCACGTTCCAAGCACAATTAACGTGCAGACATTTGTATATGAATATGATTCCTAGTTGACAGAATTGACTGGACTGGGGTGTGCATCTAATTTGTGCAGCTGTAAACATGTCTATATATATATATATATATATACCCTTTCGTAGTCTGTTTGCAGAAAGAAGAAATACGCATGATCATGGTGCTGCTGTTCTAATTGTAGTCGGCGTTATGCTGTTCTGCATGGCTACTCTAATTTGCAGTTGGGCGCTCCGCTAACTGTAGCCAAACAAGAATATTTTGGTGCGGCTGTTATAGTCCTACCACCATGCATGTGACCCTGTCGAACTTTTTTCCAGTAAAACTATGATTCAAATTTTGTTGCAGAACATAGCGCTTGAATTTAACTTGTTCGAATTGCGCAGTTTGGCAGATGGGGAAAGAACCAATGGACCACAAACAAATGCTGAGAAGCAGCATATGCTGCAACTACTAAATGAACAGCATGCCAAAGCAAGTGTAAAATCACCACAAGCTCCCAAAGCAAGTACAAAATCAGCATCAAGTAGCTGGTATTGTTGCTGTTCACTTAGCTTGGGCGGTTGTTTCTGGTGTTGCCCCTGTCGTTGTTCCTCGTGTTGCCCATCTAAATGCTGCTACCCATCAAATTGTATTTCATGTAGCTCTTCTTCTTGTCACAAATGCAGCAGCAGCAGCTGGCCTTCATGTCACCTATGCAGTTGTTGCTCTTGTAACGCATGTAGTCGTTTATCGTGTCATCCATGGAGTTGCTCTTGTTTCCGTTGATATTCCTTTTCATCTTCGTCGTTGTTGGCTACACTAATCTAATCCTGCTTGGTTCTACAAATTCCTGCCCAACTTGTCCCTCAAGCTTCTTATAACTATGTCAAAATTGGGACAGTAACACAGAATCGACAGCGATTTTGAGCACTTGAAGACCTGATGTAATGCAGGGCGTAATTTGTTCTTTGATCCTTGCAAGCTATATCAATCAAAAAAGAAAATTATTTTCTCTCTCAGCAGTGATGTAGTTGTGTAGACTATTCTTTTTCAAGCACAGTCCAAATTACTTTTCGTTTCCTTTTATTAATATTTGTGTGATTATGATGATAAATATAGCATACAAAGAAAAGCTCATTTTTGTTGAAATAAGCCACAAACTGAGGCTCCCTTAAAAGGTCTGTTTTTGGGTAAGATTTTTCGTCCAGCGTCACTTACCTTTAATTCTCATCATTAGATTGTAAGTGACTTGCAAACAATTTTCTCATTTTGTTTTTAAAGAATTAGCAAAACAGCAAATGAAAATGATAGCAAAATTCTTATAATTTAATAGCTCATTTCAAATTTTGAATTCTAATTTCGAGTTTGCCAAATGTGCTTGATTATTTTCTGAGACTCGAATAATATATAATTAAAGTTAGCATTAAATTTAACTCAACAGACAAGATCAATTTAGTCCCTGAATTCAAAACAGGGGACGAATTTTGGATTGTTTTGTTTAAAATGGTGGTTTTTCTTTTTCCTTAGATTGATCACACGACATAAACTGAAGGACCAAGTTATCCATTTGACCAGGAAGCATAAAGAGACCCGCACTCTGCTGTGGTCTGACAAGGAAGCTGCCGTGTATTGACGAAGTGATGCATTAATTGACCGGTAGATGGACCCCACTTTCTCACTGGCTATAACAAAGTCGACCCGGGCCCCACCTCCCTAGACTTGTACGAAAAATTAAAAACTCTTTTTGGTCAGTTCTTGCTAGACTTGCAACGAAAAGAAAATTAAAGATCTTCTTTTTCTTTTCTTTCATTATTATAATTTGTTTTCACCTACTGCAATTGCTAAGCCTGAGGGTGCAAAACGATCCCTTTTAACCTTAACAGCAGCAATAACAAGAAGTAATAATCATCGAAGATTAAGAAAGAAAGAAAGAATAGGGAAAACAGGGTGTTTCATTCTATAACAATTTCTTGAAGAAGAAATGAAAAGAAATCATCTTGCGGAGGTTGTTTTCTTGTTTCTATTCTGTTTTTGGTCTTTGGCTTATGGGGCAGTGTTGTTTCCTGACAAACAGGTGCTGCTTGAATTCAAGTCCTTTGTTTCTGATCCTCATGGGATTCTGTCCACCTGGAATTCTACCAATTCTGATCACTGTTCGTGGTCTGGTGTCTCATGCAACTCTAAATCTAGAGTTGTCTCTCTCAGAATTAGTGGTGGTGATGGATATGAAGGTAATTCCCGCGCTCTTTCTTGTTCAAAGTCCTTAAAGTTTCCATTTCGTAGATTTGGGATTAGAAGAAGTTGTGTTAATCTTGTTGCTAAACTAGAAGGGAAGTTAACTCCGTTGATTGGGAAACTCAGTGAACTTAGAGTTCTGTCTCTGCCTTTTAATGAATTTAGTGGTGAAATTCCTTTAGAGATATGGGGGTTAGAGAATTTAGAAGTGCTTGACCTTGAAGGCAACTTGTTCACTGGTGAATTGCCTCATGGATTTGTTGGGCTGAGAAAATTGGAAGTGTTGAATCTTGGGTTTAATAGACTTAATGGTGAGATTCCTATTGCTTTATCAAAATGTATGGATTTAAAGATTTTGAATTTATCTGGTAACAAGCTGAAGGGATCACTTCCAAGTTTTGTTGGTAGTTTTTCCAAGCTGAGAGGACTTTATTTAGCTAATAATGAGCTGATTGGGATTGTTCCTGCTGTCTTGGGAAATAAATGCCGGTATCTTGAGCATCTTGATCTGTCTGGAAATTTCCTTATTGGTGAGATTCCTGGTACTTTAGGAAATTGTTGGCGGTTGAAGACACTTTTGTTGTTTTCGAATAGTTTGAATGGTGAGATTCCTCGTGAACTTGGTCAGCTTAGAAGACTTGAGGTTCTTGACATTTCAAGAAATTTCATTGGTGGTGTGATCCCTACGGAGCTTGGTAATTGTGTTGAATTGTCAGTTCTTGTCCTTTCAAACCTTTTCGATACGTGGCTTAATGAGAGAACTGTGAGTGAAGAGGTACCAGTTCGGTTGCCAGCTGTTTCTAATGAAGGGTATAACCGTTTCCAAGGATCTATTCCTGTGGAAATTACAACCCTTCCAAAGCTGACAGTCTTTTGGGCACCAATGGTAACTTTCGGAGGGAAACTTCCAAGTAATTGGGGTGACTGTAAGAGCTTGGAGATGGTGAATTTAGCTCAGAATGGTTTTAATGGAGAAATAAATGGACTTTTTGAGAAATGCAGGAAGCTTAATTTCCTTGATTTGAGTTCAAACAGGCTAAGTGGGGAGCTCGACAAGGAGCTTCCGGTTCCTTGCATGACCCACTTCGATGTTAGTCAGAACCTCATGTCTGGCTTCATCCCCAGATTTAATTGCAGTGCTTGCCAAAGTGTAACCTCATTGCATTCAGGTCTTGGCCATGTCAATGTTTACAAGTCATTTTTTAGGTACAGAACACGTTTTGCCCCAAATTTGCCATTTTCTGTTTCTAATTTGGCAATGATTTACAACTTTGGTCAAAACAATTTCACCGGTCCAATTCGTTGGCTGCCAGTTGTAACACAGAGAATGGTGAAGCGGACTGATTATGCTTTTCTTGCCGGTGGAAACAAGTTTACTGGATCATTTCCAAAAAGCTTATTTGGGAAGTGTGATAAATTGCGAGGAATGATTATTAATGTTAGCAACAACCAAATATCTGGTCCTATTCCACAGAATATTGGTTCCATGTGCAGATCTCTTAGATTTTTCGATGCCTCTGATAATCAAATTTCAGGGTCAGTACCCCAAAGTCTTGGGCTTTTGAAATATCTTGTTGCCCTTAACTTGAGTGGAAACAAAATGCATGGTCAAGTCCCAGCTAGTCTCTCTCGGTTAAAGTACTTAAAGCACATCTCCTTGGGTGGTAACAACCTGTCTGGTGTCTTTCCTTCTAGTTTTGAACAATTGGATCCCCTTGAAGTTTCAAAACTAAATGCAAATTCTCTCCCTGCAAAACTCTCAGAGCACAATTCCTCTGGATTCTCTACCATGAGATCATTGTCCTCAATTAATGTGTCCTCAAATGATTTGTCAGAGTCAGTTATCTTGAATGGTACAGTTATGAATTGTAGTAATGCCCTTGGAAATCCGTCTTTTAGCTCTTGTAATATGTTCTCCCTCTCTGCAGCATCTCCAGGTACAGCAAAAAGCGACGGGGATCAACCAAGTAATCTAAATTCTCAGACGGAGACAAAGACTGGGAATAGTGGTTTTAAGCCAGTTGAGATTGCATCTATAGTATCAGCATCAGCTGTTGTTTCTGTGCTTCTTGCTCTGGTCGTTCTTTTCTTCTATACAAGAAATTGGGGCCCAAATGCCCGGGTTGAGGTTTCTGAACCAAAGGAAGTTAAAGTTTTTGCCAATATTGGGGTTCCTTTATTATATGAGAATATTGTAGAAGCCACGGGAAACTTCAACGCAAGCAACTGCATTGGAAATGGAGGTTTTGGTGCCACTTACAAGGCAGAAATTTCTCCAGGAATACTAGTGGCTATAAAGAAGCTCGCTGTTGGAAGGTTCCAGGGTGTTCAACAATTCCATAATGAGATAAAGGCTCTGGGAAGGGTGAGACACCCTAACCTCGTAACTTTGATAGGGTATCATGCCAGTGATGCAGAAATGTTTCTCATATATAATTATCTGCCAGGGGGTAATTTGGAAGATTTTATTAAGGAAAGATCAGCAAGTGCTGTTACCTGGAAGGTCCTTCACAAGATTGCTTTAGATATAGCCTCAGCACTTGCCTGTCTTCATTATCAATGTGCTCCTAGAGTTCTACACCGCGATGTCAAGCCTAGTAACATATTGTTAGATAACGACTTGAATGCCTATTTATCTGACTTTGGATTGTCTAGGCTCTTGGGCACTTCTGAAACCCATGCAACAACTGGTGTGGCCGGAACATTCGGATATGTCGCACCAGAATATGCTATGACCTGTCGTTTATCTGAGAAAGCTGATGTTTACAGCTACGGTGTGGTTTTACTCGAGCTGATATCAGATAAGAAGGCCTTGGATCCTTCATTTTCTTCACATGAAAATGGTTTCAATATTGTTTCTTGGGCCTGCATGCTTTTGCGGAACGGCCAAGCAAAGGACGTCTTCACTGCTGGGCTATGGGATACAGGTCCCCATGACGACCTGGTGGAAATGCTGCACTTGGCTGTGAGATGTACAGTTGAAACCCTCTCAACCAGGCCTAACATGAAGCAAGTTGTCCAAAAGTTGAAGCAAATTCGACCTTCCTGATGTTAGCAAGACAATCAAACTTGTGAATGTGTACATTTGAGACTAGAAGCCAGGACATGAATAGAGAAAAATACAATCTTGTAATTTGTACATTTGCTGCAAATCCCATGTCAGGTATCCATTTTATAAGGTGTTAATGCTGTTACATATTCAAATAGCCATTTATCACCCTGCATTAGTTTGAAAGAAATTGTCTTTTTCAGAGCATAGCATTTCTATTTAGTAATTCCTGCATCCTGGAATGTGACAAATTGTTTGTTGCTCTGAAACATCATCCTAGTCCTAGGACAAGCAATAAGTAGGCAAGTCAATAAAAATGTATACTGTCTTTAGGAAATTATCAGATTCTGGAGATGCTATAGTAAATCAGCAACGCTTCTGCCTTTCCCTTTTATGAACATGCTTAAAGGGCTTCTTGTTTTAGAAAGCAGAGATTTTGTGATATCTTCACCCCTTTTATGTTAAGTAGTTGGTCCGGAAGGGGATGAGCAATCAATTCGATGTCATATGACATTGGTGTCGTGTGTACTTAAGCTATTAGATTTATTAAATTTAATTATAACCGTTGGATAAAAATTTATTAATAAAATAACGGATTACTTTTTTTACTGATTACAAGTAATATAAATAAAATTTCAGTAATATTTATATTCTATTTCATCGATTATATATTAAAGGTAAAAATTTTATAATATTTATGTTCATGTGATACCAAATAATAACTCGTCGGAAAAATCATTAAGAGCTTATTTCTATATTTACTTTATTTTATGAAAATGAAAACACGTGGGATCCACCCAATACTAGTTACTTATTCTAATTTCTTACAAATATTTCAACAAATCTATTGCCAAAAGTCAATTTGGCTTACTTTGAATAGGACAATGAAAAAGGTATATATCTCCAAATGAAAATGCATTCTTCTTTTTTGACATTCATAGAAGTCAAAAAGAATTAGAGATATCCCATGCAAGTGATATTAAAAATTAGAATTAACAAGTCTTGTTTAATAATGTACCTTGACTTACCAATACTTTTCATTTTTCAGATATCCCATGTCCCATGCTGAGTTTTTTAAGTTCAACTCTCTCGTCTATCACCCACTAATTTTTTGAAAAAAAAAGAAAAAGAACCAAAAACATATGTAATGTAAACCAGCATTATGTTTAAGAAGAGAGACTAGAGAGGGGAAAGAAAAGAAATAAATAAAGTTATCCAATATTAAAAGCATAATTGACCCTTGCTGTCCGAATTTTTGGACCCGAAAATGGTCTTTATATAGAAGTAATGACAGGTTTAAAAGATCATTGATACTTGACAATATTAAAGTTAAAAAGCGAGTCAATAGCATTATTATGAGGATTTAACTTCGTCAAACAAGTTATGGAAAACTCAAAGATTTTTGGGTTCACGTCCACCATCAATGAGCATTGGAACTCTTTGTAAGGTAGGGCTGACAAAAGATAAATCTGAGTAGCTGAGTCCGTTTATAAGAAATTAAAGAACAATAAAACCAAGGCAGAAGAAAGAAGGGTATGGGTGACCTAAGCCTTACATTTGCAGCCCAGACAATCCACCAGAAGAGGTTACTGAATGGAATGACCTGCTTAGAGTAAACATGACCGAGAATAATAAAGCAAATATGCAAGAGCCAAGAGGAATGATTTGGCCTGCTACGGTTACACTGCCAATACTTCTTCAGATACCTTTCGTGTTTCAGCTTCATCAAATTGATTTCATATCAAAGAAACCATCAACCTGCTGCACAAACACTTGCTGAACAAAATGCAGTTGTGCAAATGTCATCGCTGCTTATCTGCAAGGACACAAGCTAGCCTTGGTATGTCCATCCCAACAATTACATGCCTTGGTCTTCCCTCTCTGTGTTACACAAGCTGCTTCATTCAAGCAACTGATGGGAAATCTATTATAAGAGCTTCTAAAAGATCTAGTAGAAACCTCTTATAAAACAGGAAAAATAGTTACTTTTATACTGAATTCCCTTTCAAGAACTTCAACAAAGAGATAAATAAATAAAATTAAAATTAAAACCTATCTTCTAAAAATTCTCTCTCATCTTTCTTTTCCTATTGCACATCCCCTACTTTTCTTTTCAGGGGTGACATGAATACCGCATTACAAAATACTACCAGATGTATTTACGACTATATGCCTAAGAGGGTGATCAACATCACGGCCCCCTGCGTGCTTGACAAACTCTGCTGGGGAGAGAAAACTCCCATGGCATACACACATTATCCTCACTTCTTCACCCTTACCATACTTGTAAAGGATGCCTTCTACTTTTCTTCCATTAGGACCATCTCCTATTGTGAAGACACAAGGCATATCTTCCATAGGATTCATCCCAATTTCCCTCCCTCTAATTTCTGCAGATTCAAGCTTCCTGGATGGGTTCTCCATGCTGGATGTTCTGTTTATATTTTCATTTGTCTTTGACCTTGAAGAACCAACTGCTTCTTGATTGATTCGGTCTTGCAAGGATTGATTACTAGCAGGGCTTCTTGCTTCACCGCCACTGCTTGTTCCTGTGTTGAATGTAAGACATCATGAGAAGATAGTCTGCTATCATTTCTCCATGTTTTACCTTCTCTTGAAGTAGATTCAAAAAATACAATAATAATACATTTAAGTTTGCAGAGATAGCCAACATGAGAAGTCCCATAGGATCAAATAGTAGACTCTATCAACTATAAATATCATCAATTAATTAAATTAAAAACCTTGTGCAATCCAGGAGACTAAATTTGTGAAGTTAAAAGCAAAGACAGTCAGACACAGCAGCTGAGTCCAAAATAAATCAGTAAGCTAAGGCACAGTTCTCCTTTTGCTCAGGTGATATTGAGGTCACTGAAAAGCAAATGATTAACTTGAGGTAATAATAGCCCAGTTAATATAGAAGCATGCTCAAGGAAGGACGACTTCTAACAGGCAAAATAAGGATACTTATTTCATGCAAGTAAACTAAAACATAGTGATCTATGCCTTTCTATTTTCAAAATGATTAACTACTCTTCTAAGAAAAATTTATGCCACAGAAGACAGTAGCACAATATTGAGCAAAATTAGCCTTGACAACTCAGCACTTCCAAACACATCAAAGAGAAAAATGTAGTTCCTATCAAAGAAGGAGAGAGAGAGAGAGAGAGAAGAGAGAGAGAGAAAGAGAGACAGACAGACAGACAGATGTAACAGAAATGAAAAATGAGATGTAATACTAAATAGACTAGTGAAGATTGTGATCGCTCAAGAAGTTCAACATACTCCCAAGTTATCATCTAGTACATAAAATAAATTAACTATAAGAGACAGAATCCTCGGCAAGGTTATTTTGCTTAATGCAACAGTCACAGGTATTTATCTTATGTGATCTCAGGTAGACAGTCTACAGCCAGACAAAACTAGCAAGCACCAACTTCCTTGTTTGATCTCAACCAGGCTCCTTGAGTCAGTTGGAGAAATGAACATGGGCCTTATATAGAAAGGGGAACCTACAGCTACATTCTCATAAAACATAGCACAACATGGCATCCTTATGGCTTCAGCTTCACCAGCACTGCGAGAGGACAAGTGCTGGCACTTAAGTCCTTTGTCACTGCCTCTTTCAGATAATCCTCATATATGCTCTTGGTCATTCAGCTAAGCAAGATGCTTCATTTATCAGACTAATGCTCCACGCTGAGATAACTATTGCTAAATTAATTGTCTGATTGTCCCTTCAAGAGTCAGATTCCACCCTCCGTATATGCTATTACTTTGCTCCATAACTATGCAGGTTTGCCCCAGCACATCTTGGCAATTAATAGCCTCATTAGAAACCAATGAAGAAAGAAAACAACACATCCACATAGAGGGTGCGATGATGACAAGAAGGCACATTTGTGGTGTCTAAGCAATAGAGCCTCTTGGTAAATGTGCATCAGTATAGAATGTTGTCTCCCCTAGACTAATTAGTCGTTAGTCGCATCAATAAGAGCAAAAATGATTTTTCAGATCAGCGCATATCAATTTACAAGAGCCTATTGCCATGGCATTGAACCCCCCAAACCAACCTCCCCTCCCTGCCCAACACCACCTCCACCTCTCTTCTTTTTTCCCTCTCCTATACTCTAGTAGAACATCATGGGGCCAAATTGGGAATTATAATAACAATGCAACATGGACTGAAATAGTAACTCACAATGCATAATCCAATTGTTGAAACAAAATGAAATAGCAAATAAATCAAGTTGGTCAAACATTAATGACACTGAAATTGTTTTGGCACTTATTTGATCCCCCAAAATGATAAACCCAAATAATCAATCAAGTAAAAAGATTGAGTGATATGTTATAGCTGCTCAATTCCCATCAATGGCAACAACCATTATTAGCTTCTTCAACTAGTATGCTACCTTTTCTCTTTGGGTTACATAATATGCTACCTCATTACCTCACAGTTCCTAGTTCTGGACAAACATGATAGCTCTCTTCTCTAGAGAAAGCAAAATAAACTTCCACTTAACAAAACCAAAAGCCGCTACTTAAATTAAAAGAGTAAGACGAACTTATTAGAAACTACTTAGCAAAACTTAAAGCAACTACCTAAATTAAAAGAGTAAGACGAATTTATTAGAAACAAACAAACATCAAAATTTAGTAACCTCCCCAACTCTTCAAGCAACCAAAGTTCAGTTGATAACATTCCC
Source organism: Ricinus communis (assembly GCF_019578655.1). Taxonomy (NCBI): domain Eukaryota; kingdom Viridiplantae; phylum Streptophyta; class Magnoliopsida; order Malpighiales; family Euphorbiaceae; genus Ricinus; species Ricinus communis. Next base: position 3,378,280 of record NC_063256.1, on the reverse strand, counting down.
AAAACTCTCTTAACCAACAGTATGTTATTAACAACTGATCGAAAGGGGAACTATTCCCCAACTAAAACACAAAACACAATTCACACCTAACTAAATTAATTAATAAACATCCACATAAAAAATCTACTGCACAACAAAACCAAAAATCAAAATGGTCCATTTCAATTCAAAAAATATATAATAATTGGACACAAATAATAAAAAATAGAAAAATGTAAAAGAATGAAATAAAATAGTTAGAACCTTGAACAGGCTTACTCTCCATTTCTGAAATCCCAGAAGAGCTACCACCTTGAGACTCAACAGACCCTTGTGAACCCTGCTGTTGTCCTATTAATCCTTGCAAAGTATTACCTCTATTAACATTCCTGCTCCATGTTGGTGCAACCCAATTCCCTCTGTTCGCATTCAATCCCTTTCTCTCATCTTCCAAACTCAACTCTCCTCTATTCAAATTCAAATTCTTTTGCTTTTCACTTCTCCTTCTCTTAGCTTCCATTCTCCTCAAAGTCTGCATTTCTTTTCTCTTCCTCCATTCCTCTTCTGTCTCTGTAGGCAAAGAAGATGTCCTGATAAGTAGAGGATAAGATACTGCAGGCTGTGTATTGAATGCATCATGGTCTCTCACTAGTGGTATTGACCCAGCTATTGATGATGATCTTGTTAGTTTCTTTGAAGTCTTGTCAACTCCAAATCTTCCTCCTAATGATAACCCAAGATTTAGCTCAATCTCTTCTGTATTATCTTCTTCTCCTTCACTAGTTTTTAATTGTTGACTGTCATTTGACATAAATCTTTGTAACAGATCTCTTGGGTATTTGTTTATTTCTAAAGAAAGACTCTCCATTGTTCTACTACTGCTGCTGCTTCTATTTCTTTTTTCATCTTCTTTTCCCATGTTTTATTTTAGAGCCCAGAGAGAGAGAGAATTAGAAAGAGAAGTGTTTAAGTTGAAAAAGAAACATGGAGAAGAAGAAGAAGAAGTGCTTGATCTGACATATTAGATAAAGAAAAACAACCCATGTGTCAATACCAAAAAGAAGACTTGATCTTTTTTGGTTTTCTTTTGGTTACACCAAAAAGAAGACTTGATTTTTATCGTCTTGTTTAAAGAATCTTTAGGGTGTTATCTGCAACAAAAGCGTTACAAATTGAAAACCTACCAACAAGGCTATAACAGAACGTTTCTGTAATTTGTTTTATATTAATTATCGTTGTTTTTACTAATACCTTTTGTTGCTATTTAATCTTAAACACAGAAATAATTTTATTAATGTGATTGAATTTTGCACAAAGAGGAACTCAAAAAAAAAAAAAATCGTTTGTTGCAGAAAAATAAAGAAAATAGAGAAAATCATGAGGAAGGAAGAAAATGAAGTAATACGTCTGGATTATCTATCAGAGAGAGAAAGAAAACCAGAAAGAAGAGAAAAAAGAAGAAGAACGGAGGATTGGTTTGGTTTGGTTTACAGAGAGAAGAACAAACCCAAAAACAAAAGAATAATAATATTTATCGAGAGACGAAAATACCCTTCACGTTAGACAAGAGAAGAACATGAGAGAGAGCCAAGTGGCGATCATGAGAGGCGGCAGAACGACACGTGGGTACGACTGACACAAAACCTTTTCTATTTTCCTAATATTTTTATTCAAATAAAATAGATAAAAATAATTTGTATTCTGGTTTTGTCCTTTTGGAGTCTGTGTTAGGAACGACAAGTTGCGTCTTCCGAGTGGACGCGTGTCAAAAGAAAAAGAAAAGTAAAACAACGAAAGGTGGCCAGGTGTCGTTCAGTTTCGGCGCCTGAGAATCGGACACGTGGGGTTTTACATTATTAATTCGGCGATGATACGACGTGGACTTTGGTTAGTAACTTTGTGTTTTAACAGGATTGGTTTCTTTATCTTTGTCTCCTTAAATTAGATGTCAATCGGGTTACAAGTAATTGCAGCATATCTACAAACACAACACATTTGATTGGTACTGCTTCTTCCACTCGTAATTCCACTTTTCTCCTTTTCTTTTTCCTTTCTTTCTAACTCAGCCACTGAACCTGTGGACTTTTAAATCGTTCAGTTTTTTAACTTTTCAATTTTTATTTTATTCAATTAATAAATTTTTATTTTTATTTAAATAATATACACATATTTTATTAAGAAACTCCTTTATTTTATTAAACTTTTACATTTCTATTTTTATTTTAATTATTAAATTTTCAATAAAAATAACTAAATTAATCAATAAAAATTAAAAAATTTACTAAAATAAAACTTATAAATGCATTCTGCCTATTTTATAATAATTGTCTTCATTCCCAGGAGATTTGAATGATATCAATTATTGTTTTTTTTATTATTTATAAATAATTAACGGGTCTTGAATTGTATAATAAAATATTATTAGACATTTGATAAACCCTTTACAATAATAATTACAAGAAAATTTTAATATTTTCATAGTAAATCGGTATTATCGCTCAATATTCATTAAGTTTATTTGATTTCTAAATTATAAAAATTAAATATCATTTATCTTCTAAAAAAACGCATAATATGCAATTAAATAAAGTTTTACATATTTATCTAAAAGATAAAAGTTTAATTATTTAAATTTTAAATCTTAACCTTTTTAAGTTTTATCTAATTTTTTAAATAAGTAAAACTTTTAGTTTTAAACAACGGAGATGAAGAGAAAAGAAAAAACTATTATTTGATGCATTCCATTTAGTCTAAAGATAAATAATTTTATGCTTAATCATTTTAATTATATTTTTAATTATGTCAAATTATATTTGATTCATATATATAAAAATTATTATTTGTAGTGCTTAAATCTTAAATTTGAGAATAAATTTTAATTTATAAGTTGAATTAAATGTTAGAAAAAATAAAATAAAATAAAATAAAAAATCCAAAGATTAAGTTTAAATAAGTAATTAAGCTTAAATTCTTAAAATGAAATTGGCCTTTTATATACAAGTGTGAAAGTTACGTCATTTTATAAAACTTGCGGAGGATCAAAAAAAAAAAAAAGAATAAATTATTCTTATGTTTGGAGATTTCTCTCGAGGAGGAAAGAGTATAAATAATAAAAAATTATTTTTTTATCTGAATGGGAGGAAAATAAAAAGCAATTTATTTTTATTTTCTAATATTATTATATTTATATTTTATGTTATTTTTTTAAAATGGAGAAAATTTCTGTTATTTTATTAGTATTTATTTAGTTATGTATTTTTCGTTGTTATTTTCTGCGAATTGGGAGAAAGGGTTAGTCAACAAGGAGAGAGTAATCAAAATCGGCGAGGAAAATGGCGTGACGCACGTGGTCCAGACAAGACCCATAAGAGTGGGGTCCACAAAGACCAACTTGCACTTTTTAAAGAGAAAACGAGAAATTCATTTGATAAAAAAAAAGGAAAAATTTGAAAAACAAGTAGGTGTAAGGAACGAAGGGACTGGTGCGGATGCAAGTGCCACGTCTTGAAAATGTGTAGAGAAGTACACGTGGCGAAGTGGGTGAGGGCGACCACTGGTAATCGCATTATGGGAATATGGGATTGCCAATCAGTCGAAATTGACCTTTCGATGTCTCTTTTGGTCATTTTGATGACGTTCGTAGAGTTTCTTTTTTGTGCAGTTTTGACAGACGGACATGCTCTCCTTTCTTTTTCTTATTATTATTATTATTTTCTTTTTATAGCCTAGACTTTGAAATTAAATTACTACATATTAAATTAAAACAATGGTCAGTTGATAATATTTGAAAGACAAATTAGAGATTTAATAATAAGATCGAATTCTTGAGGGAGTCGGGTCAGTTTCATTTAACATTTAAAAGATTTTTATTGATAAAAATTGAGAAATATTTATTTGATAATCTGAGAGACTACTATATTGTACATATGGATTCAGCACGTGTTCTTCAAGTATTACTTTTCCGAGTACATTTGGCAAAATCTCATTGGTTTGTTCTTTTTAGGCTAGGTTAGGTTTGCTTTAGTCTCTATGCTTTTATTACATTATCCTAAAAATAAAAATAAATCTAAATTGACTACGTAGAAAGGGCACAGAAGTGTTATTACTTAACAACAACTAATTATTCTTGTTTATATTTCTCATGGAAAAAGTCGGTCCACCAATATTTTTAATGAGCACTATTTTGATGTAGATAATTAATATTCGATAAGCATAACTGATTAGAAATGTTTCGAAGGAAAGCCACCTGTATGGATAATCATGGCACTTTTTTAATTTTGGCGACAGTCATAATTATTAGTCAGACAGGGATGCAGCAAAGGGGTTTTCTTATAATGGGCCAATAACAAAAGCTTTTTAAGTTTTCAAGTTTTGTAAGAGTACATGGGACGGATAGAGTCCATGGATACCGTAATTTTATTTCCCACGTCAGGGTTGTGGGTTGGGGAAAAGGAATCTCCGACACATCTGGATTCGCCACGTGTTTGTTTAGATTAAAAGGCCAAAAGGACAACCAGAGTCATGTCAGACTATGCTTTTGAATACGGCAAAAGGATTTCTGCCTTTTGCCTTAGGTGGCAGACACTCTCCTTTTGCTATTTTAATAATCATCATCCACATTATTGACTCTTTTTCTTTTTTCCTCTAAATTCTTTTCATTTCAGTTCTGTTTCTTTGTTGAATATTGAATACAAGATAAAAGAGATCGAAAGACTTGCTTGGTATTTTCTTCTATAGATATTATGAATAAAATTTAAAAATTAGTACGATTCTTATTTCTGAATAAATGTCTATTTCCTGATGGATACAATTTTTTAATCTAAAAAAAAAAAGACATTATTTAGCTAATTATATATTGCTACTAAATACTTAAATAAAAAGATACATCAAACGTACGATAAATTACCAATAATATCATAATTTAATTTGCATAAACTAATATTTTTATCATATTTAGTTATTATCTTATTTCAATAAATATTTAATATGACAATAAACTCTTATACAAACCACATTCACATTATACGTGTTTTTTTTACTACTATTCCATATGGTGTGATTTAATAAAATATCTCAAGAGAAATTCTATATAAACTAACTAAGACTGTATGTATAGATATATTCAAATTATCACAAGGAGCAAGTTAAAACTATATATATATTATTTTCTGTGATTTTGTTCACTTATATACTCTCAACAAAAAACTCACTTATAATTTTAACTAATGTGAATAATTAAAAATTAATATATGTATTCACAGAAAATTAAATCAGTATTTTATATAAATAATATAATCCTTTAATTAGACATTAGTTATATTTCTAATATTAATTTAGATGAAAATAATTTAACATATTAATCAGTAAAATAACATAATTTATAATTTTATGATATTATTATAAATTATATCTTTCACTGAGTTGTTATTATACATATTCAGTTTAATATTAGTTAAATGTTATATATATATATCAAAATAACAGCACAAACGTCTAGTTATTACTATAATAATATCAGCTGTCAGCAACAAAGAAGACCATCTATCTAGAATACAAACGCCCAACCTATATTTTCGAGTGCAGAGTGGAGGGTGTGCATTTGTGGATAAATCAGAATTTAAACCAGAAGTACCCCAAAAAATCCTGATAAAAATAAATATGTTTCTTATGCTTGACAGTGCAAGTCTTTTAAAAATAACTCTATCAATTAAACTGAAAATGAAATTTTTTTTAAAAAAAGCCGCAATCTGTTACCTAAATATTATTCTATCTAAACTTGAATTCAAACAAAAAAAGAAAGAAAGAAAAGAAGGAAACAAAATTCCAGGAGAAAGCAGCAGTCTAGTTTTTCCCACCTTCAGCTTGGGCTTGACCTTCGCCTTGTCCTGGTCCTTGCCGAGGAGCTCTGCCTCCTCCATTCTGATAAACTTTCTGGTTACCTTCTCCATTGCGTCTGGAAGTACCACGAGATTGACCTGATAATCCATCCTGATTATCAAACTCGTTTCTCCCATAGCCACGTCCTCCACTGTTTCCCCGATTCCTATAATTGTCTCCTCGGGAACCAGTCTTTCTAGGTGGGGGTTTGCTGCCCTCCGTATTGGCTACATAAGGTAAGGCTTATGTCAACTCAGGAGATGTAAAAATTAAAACGAGCTTCAAAAAACCTTTTTGGGTCTTAATGTAACAAAACTTTATTTCGATTTAGATGCAACTTTGCGTTTGTGTGTGCGGGGGCAGGTTAATGTATATGTGTCTGAAAGGGAGAGAGAGAGAGGAAAAGGAGAAAAATGTTTGACTTGCCTTTCTTTTCCTCTATATGAGCTTGCCGGCCACCAATCTCAATAGATGAAACCTGAACCACGCCCACAAAGGGAACAAATTGAATAAAGCTCTCTACTATAAAATATTGAGCCAACATCTCAAAACAAGTCCACATCTGTTTCTTTCTTTCTTTCTAAGCATATATTTTTTATAAAAGAAATAGAACAAAACAATTTGGGTTTTCTCAAGTTTTACAGACAATACAGGTCATGTGACTAGCAAATGAACTGTCATCTTCAATTACTCATTTAGCACTCAAACTGCAGCGATCACTTGCACATAGTTGGGGAAAAAATTAACATCTGACCTTATGCATGGAAAAAAAAGTAACAACACCCATATAAACATACCATGAGGGAGGACAAGAGAAAAATATCGATGACGGAAAGACCAGGTTTGTAACCGGAGAAAAGAAAATATAGGTATAAGCTCTGCAAATAATAAGGAAAAGTAACTATACCTCAAGGGCACTCTGCATAGAGTTTGCAGACTCGAATTCCACAAATCCAAAACAGTTCTTTTCTTGCTGTTGCAGGGAGTTCCATATAAACATATAAATCTAAACCAAAAATACAAACAGTTGAAAAGAAGCCCATACACGATTAAATCAGATACACACCTTATAGCTTCTGACTTGAACTCCATTAGGTTTGATGGGCCCAAATTTCTCAAAGGTCTCTTTCAACTGTTCAACAGTTGCATTCATCGGCAAATTGGCAACAAATATGGAGTAACCCTTAACTGCAACGTATAAATTGACAAATATTTCAGCAAAAAGTATGGCAAGGCTATGCCAACAAGGCATAAACTCAGAAATATGCAACAAAATAAAAATAAGAAACCTTGACTGTTGTTCTTATCCAAAAATTTATTGTTAGCTGGAGGAGGCAAAACTTCAGGTGCCACAGTTGCAACTACAGGTGCCTGGAACTGTTTGACAGGTTTGGCAGGTAAAACTCTTTGTTGGAATGGCTGCTTTTTATAATTCAATGCATTTGCCTGAGCAATAACAATATAAGAGATTAATACCATTCATAAATGGCAATGACATTTATATGAAACATGTTAGTGAACTCACTACTGATGCATAAGACTTCTTTGGAGCATCCTCCTGGACAGTAGAAGCAACCACATCAGAAACTGGGAGAGCATCACTTTGTTCTGTACCAGCTGAAACTGGGTTACCATCACTTTGAGTTGTACCGACTGAATGAATTGATACAGCTTCTTCATCAACGGTAGAAATATTTCCATTGTCCAAAGGATGGCTAGATTCCTCTGCTTGAACAGTATCCTCCTCCAAAGATGCGATTACATTATCATGCACAGAGTTATCAGAGACCAAAGTTGGCTCTGCAACAGCAAAATAAGCGTTTCTGACCACAGTGACAACAAAAATCAGCAAAGCAAAACACACATAAACCTACCAGAATCTGGTGTCTCCGGCGCAGTTGGTGTTGTGTCATCACCATCATTAATATTGATGGATGCTACTTCTTCTTCACCCACATACCTAAGAACATCATTCAATACGTAATACGAATGACCTTGTGGTTCCAAAAAGAATACTTGTGCAAATTTTCTTCGGATATTGTCCTTCCCAGTAAAGAAACCGGTGACCAAAACGATCACCCCATCCCCAAAAGACTCTTGAGCATCAGTTGTCAATATCTCAACCACATAATTCTTATAGTCCACAGAGAGAATCATTTTGTCAATGCCCTGCTCCAAGAAAAAAGAAAATTCCAATTTCAGTATATACTGCCCGAAGTTCTCAAAATTGCAATGCTAAATCAGACAGAAATATATAAAGCATCAGCAATAAAATAAAAATTTGTATTGCCCACAAGTACGAGACAGCTTCAGGGCTCAGTCGCCAAGCAAAACTGATATTAGGAACAGAAACAACTGGTCACAAAAAATAATATGACAAGCTTGTAAATGGAACACAGTACATTAGATAAAACACAGATTACCTAGAATATGATAAACCAGGCTTCCCAGAAACAAACAGTGTCTGTTCAGATGTGTTATTGTTATACATGTGCAACCAATTTCAGTAAAATAATGGCCTTATTGCCCATGGAATATAATATTCAACACTATGTACAGCATTATGATGTAGGTAATTACTCTTTTATAGAACTTACATCCAAAGTCGATACAGATGACATGAGACCATCAGAATCTGGCCTACTGATCACACTAGAATTCTGATAAAACTTGTGAACATTCTCTGGGGATTTAGACAGCATATTATAGTACTGCTCCACAAAGGCATTACCCACCACTTGTGCAGGGGGGCGGGGAGTGGAGGTAGATTCTTCTGCTTGGGTTGCCATCTCTGCCAAAACACGTTTATATTACATTGTTAGATGCTAAAGAGAACTTCAACTGAAAAACAACACAAACAAAAAGCAATAATGAAAGTATAACAAGCTGAACATAAATAAAAATAAATATACAATTCAGTAATACCAATAGAAGAACACAAGGTCGATGCAAATAAAGAGTACATCTCTAATAAATAATTTGAGACCCCAGTCCATAGATTGTTCCCACGTTATTCCAGCCTTAAACCCTATGGCTTTTCTCTTCACAATGATGGTAATTAAACATGATCCATATGATGAACATAAAGGAAACAAACATATGTTGTAGCAAAATCAATAGGTATTATCATTAAAAAAAGTCAAATTATTAGCTCAAAAAATCAAACTATTATCTGTTTAAAACAAGAGCTTAGTAAGAGAAAATTGTTGATCACTGCTTAATAAAAAGCAGGATTTTAAATACATTGAGTATTTTCAAAATAAAACCTAACGCTAATGCTAATTTCATCACAAAATTAAAGTCAAAGGCCAAGGAAAAGAATAAACAGTTTATTCAAAGCCAAAAGGACTTGTCTACAAAAGTTAACAGACAGACAAAATCTTCACTAAAAAAAATTCAAACTTCATCGACAAAAGCTTAAAATACAGAAAAGGGAAACAGATCTAAATAGCAAAATAATAGGAAAAGAAAAACAAGAAATAATAACAGGAACAACAATTACATAATCAATGCAAAACCCAAATAAGAAAATACGACAACAAACCAATACCTTACAGATTCAAACAACAAATCTACATCAAACCAAACAAAATAATATACACCCAAGTACTAACCTTTGCAAGCGTAAACAAAATCTCGCCAATTCAATTGGCGAGAAAGAAATAAAAGAGAGGAAAAAGAGAAGAAGACAGAGACAGCCGCAAAAAGGAGGTTAGAGATCGAAAAGGAGTGATTTTGATTTTATATGTATTTATGTAAAAAAAATATAATCAAAAATCCTATAAAAGAAAAATAAAAGGAGAGAGAGTTTTGGGGTTTTTGCAATTCCGACTCTCTAGAATTTTTATTTTACTGAAAGATTAGAGCTTTATAATTTGTATGCAGAGTAGAGAAAGATGAAAAAAGTGGGTCCATTAATATGGTAGCACGTGAGATTATTCTGTGTCTGATAAAATAATTTAACGGATTTGATTTATTTTGATTTGTGTAGATCTACGGTGGTGATTTGCACTAATTAAGTTGGCGAGACAGCTATGCTTTTACCGACGTCTAATGAGAGTAGACCCTAATAGACCGGCTCGAATTGCGAACCAAACCGTAATCACACTAGTCAAATTTGAAAATGTTCCTCGTTAATAATTTTGGTTCATGAATTGGTTTGAATTTTTAAAAGGGAAAAGCCGATTGAGGTTTAATTCTCTGCTGAATTTGAATTGGTTCTTAATTTGAACTATAGACTTATTACTATTTTAATAATATTAATTTTATATTTTAATCTAATAATATAAAATATTAAAATTTACAACTGAGTTATTTAAATTTTAAATAATTTTATTTAATCATATGATTCGCATAAAATAATCTCTCTAAATTAAATTATAATTAATAACTTATGATTTACGATAAATGTTAAGGAAAATATATAATGAACAAAATAGAAAGTGTAGCTGAATTTAAATGTTTATTTAAAAGTATAATTTCTTTTAAATGATAATTTTATAATTTCTTACATTAATTTTTTTTTTATATTATTTAAACAGGAGTTGAACTGAGGCTCAATCGTAACGATGTTTACGGTTTAATCTGCAAAATAAATCGCAAAAACTACAGTTAATAAGAAAATCAACTTTTTAACCAACTCTGAATGAAAATGAAATCATTAAATATAATACACTTTAAATCTAATAAATAATTTATACAGTGTTTAGTTGAAATTTATAAAAATTATTTATTAAACTAAAATTTATATGCTATAAATAAAATAAAAATTAATTTACTATTTTATATAATTAAAATTGTGTATAAATATCTTAAAGTCAACAAAAAAAATTATTTTTACTGTATAAACTTTATTTTTAACATTATGTGATTATTCTTTTATTTTAAATATAATAAGATTATTTTTCAGTTGTGTTACAAAAAGAATAAAAGAAAAAAGTAAAATATTTAACACCATATATTTTAAAAGAATTAAAAAATATGAATTTATTTTTATTTTTTTATTACAGATGGGAGAAATACCAAAAAAAGAATTTGACCAACGCAAGCCTTGCAAGAAAACAGCTAAGATATTTTCTCAATGCGTGATTGGCAAGCCAATCAATATCTTCTTAATAGGCAACGAATACAATTGTATTTATAAATTTGTTATTATTGTTTTTAATGTATATGTGTTTAAGTTTTTTTGAAATTTCTTTTAAATGTTAATTAAATATATTTTATTGAATTTGAAGAAAATGAAAAAATAATAATAGCTATGTTAAAAGTTTGCAGTTACTGCGGAAGTAAAAGGAAAAATTACTTAGAGACCACACTCGAAGTCATTAATGTTCAATAATACTAAAATTACTTAGAGACCGCCAGCAAAATAGACTTTAAAATATTGCTTAAATAGTTTCTTTTTTTGTCATCTACCAGTGTTTAATTCGCCACTTTTGACTTCACCATGAAGCCTCCAGCTCTTAGGTAATCCTCATTTATTAAATGCTCAAATATTTCTCTCCTTTTATTATATCCTGCAGAAAAAATATAAATACAAACAAAATACATTAAGAAATAATATAATTAATAAACAAATAAATTTTTTAGAATTGCTTTTTCTTTTATTTCAATATCATTATTTAGTAATAAAATATATTTTATTATTCAAAACTCCCCAGCACACTCGAAGTCATTAGTGTCAAATAAAAGATTTTTTGCCATTAGGACTCTATTAATATGAAAATCATACATCACCAAAATAAAACTTTAGAATACTGGCTTAATAGTTTCTCTCTTTTATCTTTGTGAATTCATCATAAAGCTGTGAGCCCTTTTGTGGTGGTGCCAAAAAATGTTATAAATAAGAAAAAGTTTCATAATTTTTATAGTTTAATCTATTCCAGTATTTAAAATAATATTTAAACCCATTATAGACAAGAAAATAAAATTTACGGCATAAGTAAAGCTCAGGCTCCAAAAACATATTTGAAGCAAAGCTAAAGCTCCCAGCGAGGATCGAACTCGCGACCTTTCGCTTACGAAGCGAACGCACTACCACTATGCTATGGAAGCGGACATTTGCCTCCTTTCAAACTTATCTATTAGTAAGCAAGGGCATAAGGTAAAGAGTATTGATTCAAGGCAAGGCTAAGGCTAGAGCAGTCTCATAACAGCAGGCAAAGCAGTAGAAATAGGATAGGAAAAGCAAAAAGACCTTCATTAGTTTTAAACCTTAGAAGATTTATCGTTTAGCCCCTACAGGTTTTAGCATTGCAAAACCCTAACAAGGAGAACAAGAAAAAGGACGATATGTGTGGAATCGCCTTGATAATATCTGGCATTCGCATTGCATTAGCATCACCAGATCCTAAGGTCGAGCCAGTAAGCAGTTCAAATATTGTAATTTCTATAAATGACCTTAAATTAGCTCTCCAGAGACGAGGTCCTGATAGCTTAGGTAGCAAAAAGCTCATAATTTCTGCTAAAGACCAAGAATTATTCTCTGTGATCAAGGAAGAGGATCATAATTCTGCAAATGAAGAACCTTGCTTGCATTTTGTTGGCGCTACATTGCAGCTTAGAGGATTATACCCCGTAACTCAGCCCTTTCTAGATTCTTCTAAGAATATACTTATTTATAATGGTAAAGAAGATTCCTTTTTGACTTAGTGATTGTGTTTTAGATATGTTTTGATGTTATTTATGATTTAGTCTTTTCATTGTTTTAACTAAAGGTGAAATATTTGGAGGAATTCATGTCGGAAGTGATAGTAATGATGGTGAAATGCTTATGAGAACTTTGGGAAGTTGCTGCTCATGCAGTTCTTGTGAACATATTTGCTTTAGTAGTCGAAATGACAAGAATTATTCTGTTTTAGATGTTCTTTCAGCAATCAAGGGACCATGGGCTGTTATTTATTGGCAGGTAAATGATATGTGGTATTAGTGGTCCCTTCTTTTTTCTCCTGTTGTTAGCTGAAGTGTTTCGTTTGATTGTATCACGTGCAGGATAGTTCAAAAACCTTATGGTTTGGTAGAGATGCGCTTGGTAGGCGGAGCCTACTTGTTCATTGGCCAACTGTGAAGGTCCCGCGATTTCTGCTGTCTTCTGTATCGCCATTTTCTTATGTTGATGGAAGTTCTGGTATATAATGCTTGGTAGAGCTTTTCTTGTCTTTGTTCTCTTGTTTCGTATTTGTTGTTTGCTGGGATGGCTAAGAATATTGTTTGCGTTATCTGGAATGAAATTCTCAATTACCAGAGCAATCATCAGGTCTAAGACATTGTTTGGTTGTATTCAATTTTTGATTACTTTTCTCTATTTCTCTTATTTTTATAACATTTTTTTTTTAATACCTTCATTGCTTCATTTCTTTTGCATATGTAAATCACTAGATTGCATTGCACTAAGATGATAAGAATTGCACTTGAATATGTAATATGAGTTATTCCCATTTCAAATCTGGGTGATGGTCTCAATGTTTTGATATTTATGTTAGCTACACGACTTGGAAACCTTGGGCTATGCATTATCTGCTATAAATGTAAACTACACTATTCTGGCTACAATGTTCTAATAGATGACTTCAACTTACTGCAGATCTAGAAGTTGAAGAGAGCACCAAACCCAATTTCTGGGAGGAGCTTCCTTGTGGGGTATATAGTTTATCAGTAGCCACTTCGACAGTGAATGGGTGTCTTGCTGGTGAAGTCAAAAAACATGAATGGGCTAGTAGCACACTAACGGAACTAATTAAGTGGGAGAGAGTTTCTGTTGAACCTAAACCACAAGACTTAAATTTTTCATGTGGTAAGGGTCTATAGATAGAGCATAATTCATGTATTCAGCTTCTTCAGATGCAATGCCTTTTAATTTAGTTTGTAGTACAGCATGGTGCATAAAAGCCAAAGGCATGAAAATTTTTAACTTCAATCTCTAAATTCTTCATTTGACCAGTGAACATGGTTTCAAAAATCTATTTGATGGCTTTATGTTATCATTGAATTGTAAATTTTCTTCTACTTTGTAGGGCCTGATCAAACCTCAATTTTAGTGCCAGCTCAGAATGTGTTAGGTGCTCTAAGAAAATCAGTAATGCTTCGAACATCATTGCATGCAATTTTTCAGGTCTGGATTTTAATTGGATTGAATTACAGTTCTTTCTAATGCAAATATTCTATCCTTGTTAGTTTTAGAATTATATTTTCTTTTATCAACAAATTATTCAACGGAGATTAGAGTTATCATATTTTATTGAATTTTAGTGGTCTATCCTTGCATCTTTCCTTTTCTTTGGGTTAGGCTGTGGGGGGGGGGGAGCAGGGGGCTGCAAACTGAAAAGAAATGAGTAATGTATGATAAGTTGATAACTTATATCATTATTATTTAAAATGAAATACATTGATAAAATATAGTTTGAAATAAAGTTATATTATGCTAGTAGGACGTGCTCCCTCTCCCTTTCAATTGCCTGATTAACACGGGCAGAAAACTAAATTTTGTTTCTGGTTCATGTAACTATCTTCTTTTTGCATTTGTATTAACTGGTCTCTTCTTCAATTCAATGAAACTCATCTAGAGATGAATCCATAGGCAGGAACATCTGATAGCGGAAAAGAGGAACAAGTTCCAGTAGCAGTCCTGTTTTCTGGTGGATTGGATTCTATGATCCTTGCAGCATTATTGGACGAGTGCCTGGATCCCAGCTGTAAATGTTCATATGAATTGTATTATATTCCTAATTTCCTATTATATTTGTTTCAATCTCTTGAAGTCGTGTCAGAGTTTTGTTTAAGCTGTATTTTCTGCTGCAGCTCATAGCATGTAGAAATCATGATACTTTGCATTTAAATCTCGTCATTATCACGGTTGGTCCTTTTGTTTCAAGTAGGCTATTTTGCTGTTTCCACTATCAATTTAACGCACTTAGCCTCCTATTTTCTATGTTATCTGATTTCCATGCCAACAATGATCTTTCAAATGGCTGCCACTGGCACACCTTTATTTCATGATTTTTACCACTGCTGTTATTCTTGGTTCTGCCATCTCATTTCACATGGAATATATGGACTCATTTCTTGTTATATTGGTCTGTGGAGGTGGGATAAAGTGCTTTTGAGTTTTGAATGGTCCACGAAAAGTAGAAAACGGAAAACACGGTGCTAGAAATGATAGTCATCCGAGTTAAAAATATAGGCACTAACTGTATCTTCAACTTTTTCTTGCTTTATGTTCTTTTTAGGTCCTTTATCGAAGTTGTCTTGAAAGCAAAGGCAACAGTCAATAAGTAGTATGGTTGAATTGTTTGCATAGCTAATTCTCGATTTAATTTTCTTTCGGCAGTTGGAATTGACTTGCTTAATGTGAGCTTTGATGGGGAGTTTGCTCCTGATAGAATCTCTGGCCAAGCAGGAGTAGAGGAACTCCGAAGAATTGCGCCAATGAGAAGGTGCAAAGTTAAATGATTTTGTGGATCTGATTTTTCATGTCCTGGTCCTGTGTGAAATTAGCTAAATTTATGTGAGTGCTATTGGGATATTTCGAAATGCACATAGTGCAGTTGTAGGAAGGCATATGTGCAATACTGGAGAATAATTAACCAGCGCATTCTAATAAGAGATGCAGTTGGATTGGAAAGTATAAAAGCTACAAGTGAGTTGAGGAGATCAACAAAAAAAGGTCTACATCCTGGTTTCTGATAAACTGGGGAGACAATGAGCTCTTTATCCGGGACGAGACTGAGACTTTGAGCTGCCACTGTTTCGTCTATGACAATTTCCAGTTGGGTTTGAGTCCATTTCTTACTGACGACTGAACCCGAGTCTTTTCAGTCAGTTTGTTGGCACATTCTTTTATTTGAGTATGTCTGATTGATTTTCCTTTTCTGGTTTCCCTTTAACAAAATACAGCTTTGATTGGGGAATGCAGGTGGAAGCTTGTAGAGATTGATGCTGATTTATCAAAGTTAACTTTGGAAATGAAGCGTGTTATGTCCCTCATTAACCCAGCTAATACCTATATGGTAAATAGTTTCTTTCTGTAAATAGAGTTTATTGTATATGTCTGTTGAGAGGGTGCTCTGCAGCATTTGTGAAAGCATATAACTTGCTAATTATAAAGTTATTCACTGAAATAAGCTGTTTTGGGATTTTAAGCATCTTATGGTATGCATGACAAACATCTGGATATCATTTTACCTTGGTGGTTCTTTTATGGCCATTTTACAAACATACGTCTGGGTGTAAATAACATAATAACAATATAACATCAGCATATATTTTTCTTCTTTTACAAAAAAAAATTAAAAAAGAAGGTTGTCAACATTTTCTAGTAATGCATTTGTTGGGTGGTGCACTTCCATTGCTTGAAATAAGTAATTTATGGACCTATTGTTGCAGGACTTGAATATAGGAATTGCTCTATGGTTGGCTGCAAGTGGTTATGGTTGGGTTTCTCAAGGAACTAGCAATAGCAATGGTAAGAGTCATCAACGTTATAGGCACAAGTCCAAGGCAAGGATTGTCCTGGTTGGCTCTGGTGCTGATGAGCAGTGTGCTGGTTATGGACGGCATAGAACAAAATATAGATGTGGAAGGTGGTGGTTTAAATGTGTGGATTAATTTCTTTCTCATGATTTTCTAATAGCTTATGCTTTATACCTGCTTATGAAGTACAAGTTAGTTTCTTTTGCATCGTCCTCAAGTTGAAATGTTCTATAATCTCTTCTATAACTTTGAATGTATGTCTTTATTCTAATTTTCGCAACATACAGAATATCACGGTTGCAATTGTTTATCAATTTTCATGGAATTGCATATGAAACAGTTTAATATATGATGTTCTCCAGTTGGCTTGGGCTCCATGAGGAAATGAAGTTGGACATGCAGAGGATATGGAAACGAAACATGGGTAGAGATGATAGATGCATTGCTGATAATGGGAAGGAGGTAATGCTGGTAATCTGGACAATTATTGTTTATTGTATACTTCCCTATTGCACACTGACCATCTAGTTGCTTTTAGTAGGCTAGATTTCCTTTCTTGGATGAAGATGTTATCAGGACTCTTCTTGATATTCCTTTGTGGGAGGTTGCCAACCTTAATCAACCAAGTGGAACCGGTGATAAGAAGATCCTGAGAGAGGTCAGTTCCGAATTCTTTTTTATTGTGCACTCCCGTCTGATATAGGATGTGATTGGTATGCCTCCATACTATTTGGTAGCTGTCGTGTATTAATGCTGAAGTTTACGAATTACAAAAAAAAAAAAAAGGCATCCTAAAAGACAAAATTTTAACTGTTCGTGTATTAACTATCTTGAAGGTCGCAAGAATGCTTGGTTTACATGAGGCAGCAGTTCTTCCTAAAAGAGCAATTCAGGTTTGTGGTATTTCAGTTTGAGTTTGTTTTGCAAGCTTTGATCTAGGGTATGGTCCATTCTACATTAGGTTTTCCGAAAGGCAGAGATTTCTTTTAAATAGTTTATAACCGCCGCTGGTGCCAAAATCAGGAAAACCCTGTTTCTGATTCCATATTTTCTTACTATATATTAAGAAAAGGAAAAGAAAAAAAACTTAGCTTTTGCTTCCTATTTTGCAGTTTGGCTCTAGAATTGCAAGGGAATCCAATAGGAAGAATTTCGGAAGTAATCGGGCGGCAAACCAGGCATCTGCCGGAAGTGTAGTAGTAAACATGCCATAAATTGCCGTCTCCAAGGGATCCTACAACTGTGGCCAGCGTGTCTGGTTTTAGAACAATGGTGTCCCAGTTCCTGACAATGGCGGTGCAAGAGCAAGGCAGCATGATCTTCTTTGAGTAGCTTTCTGTTAAGCGGCCGGTAGCGAGAAGCTGAGTTGGTGGGTGGTGATGATGGGCTAGCACTTTTGTAATAGGAATGAATTATTTCACTTTGAAATTAGATGTGTTGATACAATGATTTAAATCACAAGTTTATAATGCACAGGAACTGGTGACAGAAAATAATGTAATGGGTGATTTTCTTTTTAAATTGGCTGCCATAAATTATATGATAAATACAGTAAAAACAGCTAAAATAAACAAAGTCCAAAATACAACAAAGCGAAGCCCATTTTGATACCGGAAGTGTCTTTCCACTTATTATGAAAAATCAACTTGATTTCAAGTAATTACCAAGTCCTAATTGGCAGTATTGGTTTCGTAGTTATATAGTTCCTATACCAAAAACTAATTTACCCTGTACGACGCCAACAAACTCGATTTCAATAGTTCCCAATTCTATTTTTGAAATTACAAGTCCTCAATTTTCACTTTAGAACTTACTTCCTGATTTTCTTTCTTCCTTCTTTATATTTAATTTTTTATTTATTTATTTTAGTAAACTTAATTGACACTCATGTGATATCCGATTTAGTTTTTCCTTTTAATTAAAACCGACCCGGTTATTAATCAGTTTTCACTTACTACCAAAAATTAAAATCATTAGTCTTTTTATTTCTTTTTTTTCAAATTTTAAAATTCTACATTTAACCGACCAATTCGGTTAAATTTTCCGGTCGGGTTGTTCCCGGTTCAGTCAGTCAAACAAAAGCCGTGCATTGTGTGCTGATTGGAGCAGGGTTTTAATTTATTTTGAAGTTTTTGACCGTCTCTCGTTGTCTCCCTCGCTCGCCTCTAAGCTTGTGTGTAGGACTAGGAGGAGATAGATGCCTTCAATGGCCGAGAAGACTCCTCCTTCCCTTAAACCTCACTCCAATGCTGATTCTCTTGCTAGGTCACCTTTTCCAACCCTACCTTTTTGGCTTCTGTTTTTCTTTTTCTTCCAAAGTCTTACTTAAAATTAATGTTATGTTGCTTTATTTCAAATGCAGGAGAGAAAGAATTAGAATGCAGAGAGAATCTCTACCAATTGCTTCAGTTAGGGAACGACTTGTCGAAGAAGTTAAATCACACGATATTCTAATTATCGTTGGTGAAACCGGAAGTGGCAAAACTACTCGTAAGTTTTTTTCGCTATTGTCTTTTACTTGTTCTTTTCTTCTTCTTCTTCTTCTTCTTCTTCTTCTTTTTATAATTTGATTAGGGTTTTACAATTTTTTTTTTTTGGGATACCTGCCAGAATTACCTCAGTTTCTATTGAACGCTGGATTCTGTCGCGACGGAAAAGTAATTGCTATAACTCAACCGAGGCGTGTTGCTGCTGTCACTGTGGCTAAACGTGTTGCAGAAGAATGTGGTGTTGAATTAGGTCAAAAAGTTGGTTACTCTATTAGATTTGATGATGCAACTTCTACTTCTACTAAAATTAAGTACATGACTGATGGATTGCTTCTTAGGTATTACTATACTTATAGGAAATTCAATGTTATAATTTAATGTTTTAATAACTTATTATTTTTCATTTAGAGCTTTAAATTGTGTGTTTACTGTTTTGTATATTGGGTTAATTACAATCACTAGTCCTGAGTTTTGCAACGAATAGGCACTTTTGTTTGTCAGTTAAGCTACACTCAATGTGTTCCCTTATGAAGAGTAAAAAAGACACCAAAATGCTAATGTAAAACAGAAGGACTAAAGTGTTGTCATTTATAACAGTAGGGGGTGGGGAGCAAAAGTGGCTATTAAGGTAAACCTCAGTGGTGTCTATAATTAACCTTTTTACTTAAACTTATTTACATTATTTTTCTTTAATATATATATTTTTTAATTTGCCTCTTTTAGACTGTCATGAATCTTTTATCAGGTGTGATCTGATGTGAGCTTTGATAAACTTGCAGGGAAGCTTTATTGGATCCTTACCTCTCTCGATATTCTGTCATCATTATTGATGAAGCTCATGAAAGAACTGTCCACACTGATGTGTTACTAGGCTTGCTTAAAAATGTACAATATGCAAGGTCAAAATCTGTTAGTAACCAAAAAACTATTGATGATGGTAGGGTAAGTAATGGCTCATTGAAGGAGAACGAAACTGATACCCGAGGCATTAATTCTCTTAAGCAATGCCAAGGTAGAAAATTACCTCCATTGAAGTTAATCATCATGTCTGCTAGCTTGGATGCACGTGTATTTTCTGAGTACTTTGGTGGTGCCAGAGCTGTTCATATTGAAGGGCGCCTACATCAAGTTGATATACTCTATACAGTTCATCCTGAAAAAGATTACCTCGATGCAGCCTTGATGACTCTATTCCAGGTTGTTATTGTCTTCTCAGCTTAATCAAACAATATGATTACCAAATTTCGATTGATGTTTTGGATCTTTTAACTTGATTTTTCCTATTATTTGCTGTAACGCCTGCTACTCAATTATGTTCCTCGCTTTTTATGCTCAAGTACGCTTTAATCAATTTAGCAGAAAATGGAATCAATCTTTTTCCTTAATTTTCTTATGAGATACCTTTACCTTCGCTCCTTAGATTAATATAATAAACCTTAAAGTTTTTAATTTGAATTCTTATTTTTCTTTTACCATGATTTATTTAGATTCACTTGGAAGAGGCCCCCGGTGACGTACTTGTATTTCTGACTGGGCAAGAAGAGATCGAATCAGTTGAAAGACTTGTGCAGGAGAAACTTCAACAGTTACCTGAAGCCAAACGGAAGTTATTAACAGTTCCCATATTTTCATCTCTTCCATCAGAGCAGCAAATGCGAGTTTTCATGCCAACTCCACCTGGCCATCGTAAGGTAGCTTAATGATGCATGTGAGTTAGCCTCTATTTAGTGTATGAACTGGATGGTCATCAGATTTATTTATGGTTGGTGATATAATATCTGGTTTGGGATTAAGGCTTGGATGGGTTGAGTTGTTTTCTTGGCATAATACATGTTTCATCAAAGAGATATGCGTTTGCTGTCTTGTGAATTGTGAGGATGGTATGTACAATTTCCTGATAGTAGAGAAATTGACTTATGTGCCATGGATGTTTTAAGCCATCAAATCATAACTTTCCCTGTTTGCTGTATAGCTCTGTTGGATCCAGATTTTCTATTTTACTTCATCATTGCATGAGCCATACCTTCAAATTGCAGACACATGCACTTATAAAATTATACAAGTTTGAGCATGACTTCTGGAGAAGAAAAGGATGAAGTGTAGGAATATCAGCAGGTCTTATTTCAAGATAGATGTTGCTTGTATATCCATATATCTATCTATCTGTAGAGTACACATATAGACAAATAAACATGGATCCGTGATACATGCATATATTCGTGGTTGTGTTTGGTTTTTTTATACAGTTAATACTCATAGCATGTGACACGCACTATTTTGCTATAATTTAATATTTTGTGTTGTTATCATTCAATTAACTATATTAGGTAATATTGGCAACAAATATTGCTGAGACATCAGTTACAATACCTGGAATCAAGTATGTTATAGATCCTGGATTAGTAAAAGCTCGTTCCTATGATCCAGTCAAAGGAATGGAATCACTTGTAGTAGTTCCAACATCAAAGGCTCAGGCTCTTCAAAGGAGGTATGCCTGCTGAACCATGCCTGGGGGCATTAATGATATATAAAAGATTTGGATGATCCTTAATTGCTGGTAGTAAATTTATATTCGCTGTTGTATGGTAGAGTTCTACAATTCACAAACACATTTTGTCCCAATTGAATTGTTTTTTGATAGGAGTGGTTGCTAGAAATGTCTGACTTACAGCCTAATTATTTTGAATTATGAATGCTGTTCATACTCTGTTTTAATTATCGTCATGAGTCTTTTGGCCCTGTGTAATTGGATATACATCTTTATTTTCCTCCCTCTCTATGTGAATTTAGGTGGTTGGAGGCATAAGCTAGTTGAGTTAATTAGATATGGTTCAATTTGCTTTTAATTATGTAGTTATTTGCAAAAACTTTGACTTTATCTTGTTCTTGTCCTCTTCTAATATCCTAATGCTGTTATGGTTGGAAAATTACTTGCTAAGCTTTTAAACGAAAGTTGGCTGAATGACAAACTCTTGCTGCAGTGGACGTGCAGGGCGTGAAGGACCTGGGAAGTGCTTTCGTCTCTATCCAGAGAGGGAATTTGAGAAACTTGAGGATTCAACAAAGCCAGAGATCAAGCGGTGCAACCTCTCAAATGTCATCTTGCAGCTGAAGGCTCTAGGTGTTGATGATATTATTGGGTTTGATTTCATAGAGAAACCATCTAGGTAAAATCTTAGATGATTTTTTCATGTTTCAATTGGTTTTCAGTTACGCCCTCTTTGCATTTATGTGAATCTTTGTAGCATATGATTATATTATGAGCTATCGTATCACATGATTATACATGAGCTATCATCTTTTAGCATTAACCTCAACTTATTCTTGGTTTGGCTGGTTACTTGTTTTCTGTACTAGGGCCATGTCTTTTGCTATAAGAAATGATTTATCCATCTTTCACTTTACCTCTATTATTATTCCTAAGGCTTTAGAATATTGTTACTCTACAGCTCCTCTTTGTCCTTATTATGCCTCCAAGTATAGATAAAAATGTGTCAGCAACTATATGGGAATTTTATTAAGTTGAATTGTGTATGCTGATTGCCTTATTTGTACTGTAAGCTTAATCGAAATTACTAACAATTGGTTTAAGTTTGGCTGGTTGGGATTTTGGCATACACAGTAATAGCAGAAAATGATAAATCCGGATTGATTTGCCTCTAGTAATTGGCTGATACATATTTGGTTTATCTAGCTTGTAATTTAGGCAATGTTTTGCACTGTTTTGACTTTTGAGGAACTTTTAATCTTGTATGATTGTTAGAAATACATGTTGATCCTATTATCACTGAATGTATCCTCTAATCTGTCATACAATATCACTTTCTGAACAGGGCAGCTATCATCAAATCGTTGGAACATTTATTTCTGCTGGGTGCTCTGACAGATGAATGTAAGCTGTCTGATCCTGTTGGGCATCAAATGGCTCGGCTTCCCTTGGATCCTATTTATTCCAAAGCCCTCATCCTAGCTAGTCAGTTCAACTGCTTGGAAGAAATGCTAATAACTGTTGCAATGCTCTCAGTGGAATCTATCTTTTATGCCCCTCGTGAGAAGTCAGAAGAGGTTTGCATGCATAAATTGCTTTTCTTACTCTGTTCCTGGGAAAAAAATAATGCATCAAATTTTAATCTTCATGGGTAGAAACAATGTTATGCTATTCCGTATGCTATGCGGCAATGTCGTTGGTATTTTTTCCTGGCTCTACTTATTTGACCTATTAGATTTGACAAGTAAAAATGGTTAAGAATTGGTAACATCATGTGAAAAGATAGCATGAGAGACTGAAGACTGGGGATTCAATCAGTTGGTCTATATAGTTTCTACGACTTGGTAGCTTGGATTATTAATTGAGAACTTTTGATATTAATTTGTGTATATCGATTCTGCTTGGTGCATAACTGCAGTGCTGTATCTATCTGGATCCTATAAGATAGAGGCCTATTCTGGCTTCATATTCTTGTTAACATTGCTTATTTAATGCCTCAGATTTGTGTTTCCTGATTGTTGTGCAACGATTATTATTACCCCATCCCACTTAATACTTTTGGCTACTAAACACTATTTTGTATTCCTGCTGGCCAGTCAAGAACAGCAATGAAGTGCTTTTCAAGTCCAGATGGAGACCACCTTACGTTGATTAGTGTATATCGAGCAGCAGATGAGCTTTTGGAAAAAAGAAAGATGGAACTCAATAATGAAAAGAATTTCAAAGGGAAAGGTGAAAAAATTCTGAGAAAATGGTGCAAGGAAAATTTCATTAATGGTCGTTCCCTAAGGCATGCTCGTGACATTCACAGGTGTGGAGCATTTACCCCTTGTATTTTCTCCTCCTTTTTTCCCCTTTTCTTCTTTGTCCTTTCTTTTCCCCTTAGATCTTTTTTAACATGGCTTCTGTGTTTTATAAGATCTTTAAAGTTTATCTTTTCTTGTCTCTGTACTTGGTATTCTTGAATTCATGTGGTCCTTTGCAGTCAAATTCGTGGACATGTTGAACAAATGGGTCTTCGTGTTTCTTCTTGTGGAGACGACATGCTTCAGTTCCGCAGATGCCTTGCTGCTTCCTTTTTCCTTAATGCAGCTTTGAAGCAGCCTGATGGGACATACAGGTACTTAATTTACATCCTGTGAGCTGTGAAATTCAGGTACTTACCTGTTTATATTCTTTTAACAAGGGCTGTAACTAGTCAGTCACCATAGCCGACTTTCTGTGTCTATCCTCCCTTGTTATGCATTTTTATCTTTCCATTTCTCCATGATGAGTCAGTTGCTACTAAATGCAGGGCGTTGGCAAGTGGTCAGACAGTGCAGATTCATCCTTTTTCCGTGTTGTTTCGTTCAAAGGCTGAGTGCGTAATTTTCAATGAATTAGTCCAGACTTCTAAGAAGTACATCCGAAACATAACTAGAATTGACTATTTGTGGTTAACTGAACTTGCTCCGCACTATTACGCTATGCAGAGTTAAATTATCTGGTATGCATTCTGACAGCTGATATGTAATTATTATTTCACTTTTATGGTCTTTTATGCAAATGCTCTTCTTGGACTCATTTTATGAGCTTTATGACCATCACTGCTGGACCAGTCAACTCTAATGCTTGTCCAAAAAGACCAGAATTATGTGTTGGGCATGCCCCCTTTTCTTTTCCTTTCAGTTTTTATAGGTTGGGTCAGAAATAGAAATCTAACTGTTGCAGTTGCTATGAATCTTTGGTTGAAACCCTTCTCGGTGTGTAGTTTTAATGTGACTTCCAAGCCCTGGCATGTATTTGTGGCCTGATCTCCTTTTCTTCTTTTTTTTTTCCTTCATCTATAAATAGCAGGAGGATGATCTCTATTGTTCATAATTGAAAGGAAGTGTTAACAATGCAACCAGCGTACTGGATCTTATCATATGCATCATCTTTTCCACCCATTTGGATACTTGTAGATGAATGGAGTTGCTTTGGAGTACTGCAAGTCTCTTTTTGGCCGTTTGCTGTTTGAAGCTTTGTACTCTTGGGGATCTTCATTGTCATGCGTAATTGGCTCATTAATACGAGATTCCTGCTCCAAATTTGCTTTCACTAAGTTATTAATTTATATGTTAGAACAAGCCTGGCTGTTTAAAATAGGAATTTCTGGATTTAACCATATATTAGAGTGGAGGATGCAATCCTACACTTGATCTGGATTTTTTTTGGGTGGGGGGAGCCTTGGGGGATACAGTTTTGACTCCCACTTAAGCATCCGGATTTGGTGGTTTTCTTTTTCTTTTTCTTTTCTTTTTCTTTTTCGCCATCCTTTCTTCCCCCCTGTATAATTTATAGAATTGTGCTCTTAGGAACATTGCAGTTGTTGCTAACTGGTGCTGGTGATTCTGTAGTATCTTGTAATGTAACTTATTTATTTGGCTTTTGTGGTTTAGTACCTCAATTTTAATGAAGTAAAAAATTCCATGTTACATGGAACTTCAAGATTATTATTAATCTTAAAGCAAAATCTTACCATGTGTGGAGTATTACTCTTATCTGCAAAGTCTAGAGAGTGGAGGCTGTAACTTTTCTTGGCAAGTTTTCTGTTATTATTTTTCTAGCAGCACATCCTGTTTCTCCAATCCTAGGCAAAAGGCACACCAACTTTGTGAGTCAAATATGAGTTGTTTCTGTAAGGACCCGGACATCTCAAGTTTCCTCCAACATCACATATATAATACATTTGTAGCCAACGCATGATCTGAGGTACGAAATTGTCATATTCATGAGTGATTACGGTGTTATAAATTGTCCAGATATCAAATCTTACATGATCGACCCTCCAAATAAATCTGTAAATATTAATCATTACAGGGAAAAAGGCCAAAGGAACTTGAACAAATTGCAATGCTTGGAATGCTGAAAAGTCAGAATGTCACACTTTGCTAATCGGCCTGAGATAAATCTGAAATTGTCTAAGATGTCTCTATCATAGCAACATCTTTACAATACAGTTTGATAATGATTTATAGTCGCCATCTTGGCCTATTCTTCTGTCCATTTTCCCAAGTTACATTCAAAAACGTTTCTAATTAAAGGCCAAATATCTATTCAACATTGCTTTACTCATTCAACATCCTTCTTTTTTTTTTTTCTTTTTTTTTTCTGTTCCTTATTTTTTTGGGGTCAAACTAATGTATTCTTTAGCACATCCCATGAGCCAGCCTTCTTTTCTTTTAGAGTTTGCAGTCTCTAAAATTGAGGCCCCATTTGATGGATTAAATAAAATCCTCATTTGTCTTACTTCCTACCATTTTATTCCCACTTATATTATAGCACCAATCCAAATTGATTAGCTTCTTATCATCGGCTAGAAGCATCAGTCGCCATCTTTATTGCATTATAATATATTGACTGAATTATATCTTGGCTAGCAATAAGAGACTTGGTCTAAGATTCTCCTTTAGTATTTGTGGAGAATCAAAGCTACTTAAGTATTTCTTAGGCAATTCTTGAATGTATAAACTAATGTGAAGGTTTTTTCTTGAAAGTGCACTTGAAATCTGACCCGAACCATTAAATATTTCTAAAAAAGATATGATATTTCCATGTATCTAGTTGGATTCTGTAAGCTGTAACATTCACCGTTTTCTCACCAGCAAGAACCCTTACAAGAAGCAACGTGATTTCAACTATATAACTCTGTCTTCCATATCTACAGCCATTCTTGCTCATATATACACAACATCAGTACCTATTACATCTCTGTTATAAGCTTCTTGTCCATGCAAAGCAAATGGGAAATTCATTAGTATGTATGTCAACAGAGAATAAAGCGAGAAAGAAAGCCTCTAAACATCCTCCTCCACACCCTTCTTCTTCACCTTCTTTAGTTCCATCTTCGAGTGGAAGAGATGGCGTAACATCGTCTTCTTCCAAAAAAGAGATAAATAAAGATTTGGAACTCGATGAGGAATTAGCAGAACAAGCAATTGCTGCAGCTATGTTATTTCGTCATCATCAAAGAAATGGCACTCTTCCATTTCCAAGATCAACTTCTGTTGTATATCCTTCTCAAGGGTCAAACAAGAAGCAGCTGCAGCAGCCGGGTTTTACAAAGAGTTCCAGTTCTAGGCAACGTTCTCTTGCTGATCCTTTGCTAAGACCAAGTCAGCTTGTTAGCCAGGTTTGCTTTGGTTTCTTTTATTACAAACAAGAGATAGGGAAAAGTATAAATATGATTCTTGATTTCCTTTATTTCTATAGATAGTTTGGTCATTTTGATGGTAGTTTGCAAATCATATAAGATTACAGAAATTCTGAATATGCTTTCAGGAATATTGGAGAGGTTGCTTGGTCAAATACTGTGTTCTCAAATGAACTTGGATAAGACTTATTTGCAAAATATATAGGTTGTCTACATTTTTAAGCAAGCATGGGAACGTGTAAAAGCATTTTATATTGAAAGTCATAAAGTCAGATCCTCGTTTGATTTTCTTTTTTTTTTTTTTCTTTTTTGAGAAATCACGTTTTACATTTTAATTTGATGGATCATTTGTCGGGTCGTTCCAGAATTTGAAAAACATGAATTCCAAATATCAAAGTGTATTTAATCAGGTTTCAAAAACAAAACAAAAGATTTTTTAATTATTAATTTCACTTAACAATATACAGTAATGAGTTATTACACCAATCATTTTTCTTAACAGAATCATATACTATAGAGCAGCAATGTTAATCTCTTACTCCTTCAGTCACTTTCTCTTATTGTAAACTCACTAGCTTCTGTTGTTTCCAATTCCCTAGGATCTAAAGATTGATGATCTTGAAACCAAACATTTAATCCTTGTTCATGGAGGAGGTTTTGGTGCTTGGTGCTGGTACAAAGTCATAGCACTCTTAGAGGAAAGTGGGTTGAAAGTTGATGCAATTGACTTGACAGGATCTGGCACTCATTCATCTGATACAAACACCATTAAAAGTCTCTCCCAATATGTAAAACCACTTGTTAACATTATTGACAACCTTAGAGAGGGAGAAAAGGTTTGTGACTTTATTATCACAATGTTAGCTCATGTATGATCTGGAATTTAAAATTTCTTAACTACTTGGTTTATCTAAAGCATGACAAATTAATCAAGCAGCAGGTAAACTTATTTGAGATGAATTAATTATTGATAGATTTTTCTTGTGTTGAAATGCAGGTTATCTTGGTAGGACATGATATTGGTGGAGCTTGTGTATCATATGTGATGGAGTTGTTTCCATCTAAAATTGCTAAATCTATTTTCATTGCTGCAACAATGTTGTCCAATGGGCAAAGTGCCTTTGATATATTATCCCAACAGGTATTCTACTAATATTTTATGGATTCTACAGCCCCCCATTCACTGTGGTAATGGATGATTGGGAACTTGATTGGATTTCTCATTTCCTTGTTTAGCAAAAGCACTCCTTCACATGGCCAATTGCTAAATAATTCAATGTAATTGCAAAAGTTCAATATGTGGATCATATTGTCTCTTCCATTTCCATTTGGGACCTATTTAAGTGTTGATTGATGCACTAAAATATTGACAAGTTTGGTTTTATTGTCCCTGTCTTCAAGTTGTCATTCTTCACCACATCGTGCACTTAAAACCCAACTGCTTGCATTTCTTCCTTGAACAGACTAATCAAATAATACAACCAATTTCAAATTAATAGACATAACAACACAAATTGAGATTTTTAGTGTCAGGGGGTTAATTTTTTTTCTTATTTCGCAATAATATACAATCTCAGACAGACTCCACTGATCTGCTACTGCTACGACAAGCTCAAGTATTTCTGTATGGCAATGGAAAGAATAACCCTCCAACTGCTATTGATCTTGACAAGGCACTCCTGAAAGATTTATTGTTTAACCAAAGTTCACCTAAGGTATGTTCCAAATATTAACTAAATTTTCCAACATAGCATAATGTTTCTTAATTGAGGGTTTACTAATTATGATAAATTAAAAGGGCTAACTTTTTATTTATGTATTTCAATGTATGCACAACAGGACATAGCATTGGCATCAGTATCAATGAGACCCATTCCATTTGCACCAATTCTAGAGAAAGTCTCTCTTTCTACCAAGAATTATGGTTCGATTCCACGATTTTATATCAAAACTCAGGAAGATTGTGCAGTACCTGTCTCTCTACAGGACACCATGATCAAATCCAATCCTCCACAGCAAGTTTTTCAGATTAAGGGTTCTGATCATGCACCTTTTTTCTCAAAGCCTCAGGCTCTGCATAGGATCCTATTAGAGACTTTGCAAATTCCCAAATTGCAAGCTTGAATTCTCCTGCACCATTATTATGTCTGCTTGGGTAAATACACCCCCCTTGGTCCCAATTTTTGCACTAATTCTCAAGATGGTACCTTACTTTTAATTTGTTTATTTTTAGTACCAAACTTCACTTTTAGTTTAGAAAAACATATTATATATAACTTTATTGATGTTGCAGCCGATGAGGAAATAATCTTAGAATACACGTCCCATTAGCTCACACTTCAGATACCATATTATAGGGTATCATTTGAAAATTATGGCAAAATTTGGATATTATTTTAGAAAGAATTCATATTTACTTCAAATTTTTTGACCGTCCGTCCATCGGTAGAATTTTATTATAATTGCTTAATATTTTTAGTCTGAAATTTAAATTTAACTTTAGATATCAAAAGGAAAAAAATTAATTAGAAAATACCATTTAAATATTTAATACTAAATTTTCTTAGTACCAAGGAGGCTATTTATCCACAACAGCTAGAGAGGCTCTTCTATTTTATGATGAGCAGGCGCAATGTTTTGGCATGAAACATATATATGTTCAAATTCAAAGTTAAACCAACATTGGCATGTGGTTGCATGTCCCAGTAATGGTTCCCCATGTGGAATTTTGATGTATACTCCAACTTCTGGCATCTTTCTGTCACTAAGAACCTTTATTGTATAAGACATATATATGTGTGTGTGTGTGCTTGGTAGAAAGCAAGAGATCCATACTGTCACATTATTAGTGTAGACAATAAAGTAGTCCAAAACTGAACAGGAATAATACATATGTCTTGATATTAATTCCAAATTAAAATTTCTAATATTTCACATTCATGAATTGCTAGATGTTGTTAGTGATACACTTTTATCCCACATTGAAAAGGATCATAGAAATGCAAACACCATAACATAGAAGAATTTCTCTGATGGGTATTTGGGCTAAAATTCCAAATTTTTAATGCCATCTTATAAAGAACTGATAGTGCTAAAGAACACCAAACGACAAATTAGGGAACCAAACCTACCAAGAATGAAAAAACTTCCTACCTAAGTGTGGGCAAACGATATATGGTTTATACACCAAAACAATAATACTAATTAATCATTTGGGTTTGGCAACCTGACAGCAAATTAATAGGCCTAATTTTGCATGGAAATGCCATTAATTGAGTTTCTATAGTTTTGGAGTGTTTGTACCGTCCATGGCATACACACATTTCCAATTGTTCTTTTTATTTATATGGCACACAAGAAGTTGAATTAGAAAGTCTTCCTTATAAGAGCAGCCTGTGCTTTATGGGTTAGTGACAATGACTTTGTTATTACTTTCTGCAGACCACATGTGATCTTGAATAACCTCTTTGCACGTAAAAGAGTACATTCCATTTGCATCAAAATAGAGAAACATAGATGTGCATTGAAGCTCAAGTTACCATAAAAAGGAAAACAATTCTTTTTCTTTTTCTTCTTTTTGTTTATATATATATATATATATATATATATATATATATATAAAGACTTCGGCTTTTTCTTCTTTTGTTTTTATAAAAAGGAAAAAAAGAAAAAAATTTCTTAAAATTAAGAGAATTAATTTAAGAAAGGAAAAATAATATATATATCTATAACCAATTAACGAGTGATCTGATTGATATTTTTATTATAAAATTTACAAAAATTTCGAACCCTAAACCTTTTTCACCATTTTTATTTATTGTAAGATTTTAAATTTTTTTTTAATATACAGGTTGGAGCCTATAAGGCCTTCAATTAAAGGAAAAAAACTCTATGGATTGCTTGCTTCCTCATGATGCATGTGAGATGCCGAGTCATCTGTCCCACATGATGCATGTTAAATTTGCTTTAAAAAAAATTAATGGAATTTAAAAAAAATATATTATATGTCTGTTCGAAATTATTTTTAATTGTTGAAAAAATAAATTTTAATTTTTTTATTTAATATATTAATTTTTAATTTTTTATAAAATAATCCTAAAATTAAAAAAATTAATATTAAGATTGAAAACTTTTAATCTCAATGCCACCAATGTATTAGTATGGAAAATGGGATAAAAGTGAATGGAAAGAGTAATATAATCCACTATAAAATTTTATTGGATTTCAAGTGAAAATCAATGAAGCAAAACAGTTAATTAATTGACTATATTTAGATAAACTATTTACTTTTTCTTTTAATTGTTAAAAATCTATTAAAAACTCTATAATTATGGAGTTTCAAAATTTATGAACTTTTACATTTATATATAGCTAATGTCTTTTTTTTTTCTTTTAATTTTAAATGTGATTTTTTTAAAATTTATTTCAATTATAGCATGGGGTCAAATTTCGATCAAAATCTCAAAGTAAACGCAGATACGATACTATAATTTAGTAGCTTATGAGTTTATCTATTTTAAAAGAAAATTGTACTTTAACTTTATAGATTAATTTTTAAACTAATAAAAATTGTAAATTCATAAGATATATTATTACTATAACATTTTATTGAATTATTATTATTATATATTAGATCTAAATTACTATATATAAGTATTTTTAGAAAAATTAAAAAATATTACAAACTAAAAATATTTATAAGTAAAGTATAATATTCAAATTTAAGAGAGATTTACAGTTAAACTCAATTTATTAATTTTATTTATTTAAATTTTTAAAAAATTATAAATAAATTTAATTTAATATGTTATTTGTAAACTAATTACAAATATGATAGACTAGATCTATTTAGAAAAGTTTTAAATAAAAAAATAAAAAAAAATTATGATTAAAACTAGTCGTATACCTATATGCCGACGTTATTATTATCTCAATTATAAAATTAAGTTAATAAATATAATTTAATAATTTTTTGATATTTGATATTAATCTATAATATTTTAAGAAGATAATAGCAAATTAACTATATTTAGATATTTTTTTAATTTTTTAAAATTTTAAATTTCTATTAGAAATAATATAAAAATTATTTTAAAAATATTAATTAATTAATTTTAGTATTATATAAATTAATATTTTCTATATAATTGATATTATTATTTTTTAAAATAAAAATTTATAATATATAATTAAAAAATTAATTTATTATTAAATCTAGTATTAGAAATTCTAAAATATATTTTTTGAATTAAAATTATTTTTAATTAAGAAATTAATGTATTAATTCATATAATGTTAAAATATAATTAATATTTTTTAAAATAAAATTAATATTATTATCTAATAATGAAATTATTTATTAATTAATATAATATTATAATATAATTAGCATTTTATTTTTTAGAATTAAAATTCGTGTTTAATTAGAAACATAACAAAATTAAATATAAGTATAAATTATATGTATATTAAATAAAAATTTTATTTGTTAAAAATTAAATATATATATTAAAAATTATATATATATATAGTAATTTCTTTTTGAAAAGGCAATAAACTGAAAAAGAAAAGGAAAAGTTGAAAGTTGAGAGTTTTATTTTTCTTTTAAGAAAAAGGATTTACTTGTTACGTTATTAAGGCACATTTAAAAGAAAAAAGAAAAGAAAAAGAAATTCCCTTGTCTATATAACGTATGCATTTCGCTTTCAGACTGTGTGAGCTCAGTGACTGCAGCTACTACTGACTGCTCCTTTTCTCTGTTTGGTTCCTTTGTGTTTAAATTCCAGATCTGATTTCTCAATTCTCGCTAAGGTAAACCCGATTTTCTTTGTGCTTTCAGATTCATTCCACTTCTCATCTTTGCTTTCTACTAGGTTGTTTATTTTTTCTATATTTTAAATAGTTTTTTTTTCTCTTTTCTTTTTTTAAAGATTTGTAAAGCAATCGAAATGAGGTAGATCCAGCCATTTTTAGTTTATTTAGAAATAGAATCGTTGATTTTCTGCTGTTCATTTTTGTTGGGTTTTCTTTTCTTGGTTTAAGATAATTGTTTCTTGGCTTATTTATAAATTTTTTAGTGTATCTGCAGTCAATTATGTAAACCATTCTTATTAATGATGGGATATATTAGTTTCGCAATCCTAGAAGTGAGATCTTACATAGAAGTGAAATTGGAATAGAATATGGTTTCAATTTAGCAGAGATTTTTTCTTTTACTTGATGCATAATGGCCGGGGTGCTAGAAATATAAATGTTGGAGTAACAGGGAAACTGGATTCTAGCATCAAATTGCAGATGCAACATGCTGTACTTGTTTATTTGAGCAAAGAAGCTTGTGCAGTGTCTCACTATGTAATTTGTTAGTGATTGCATTGTTTTTAAGGTTTTTGATCTTCCTCGTTCGCCTTTTGTGTGATACGGGCAGCGATTGGTATTATTTTTTGAGAGTTATATGAAAATAAATTAAACTAAATTTGTCTGGTCTGCTTTTTCTTGATTCGCATCATTGTTCTGATGATTTACTTTCATCGTCTGCGCTGGGTACATGGTTTGAATTTCTTGAAATTTCAGAGCATGGGTCGTGGAGTTAGCAGTGGTGGTGGACAAAGTTCATTGGGCTATCTGTTTGGAGATGGAGAGGCTCCAAAACCTGCCAGGAAAAATGCCCAACCTGCTCCAAATGACGCCCAGGTGGTAAATGACCTGCCACCCTCCAAACCTGCTGTGGCTTCTCAGCCAGTAGATATCAGCAAGCAGGTTCCTGCTGGTATTAATAGTACTTCTACAAACAACTATATGCGTGCTGATGGTCAGAACACTGGAAACTTTCTCACGGTATGATTCTTAAAAGTTCTTCTTTTTCTTTTGGAATTCTTTAAAATGATTTGCAGTTGGCATTACTTCCATAAGCTGTTTCTGATGTCATGCATATTTCTCAGGTTCATGATCTTTCATTGTTTCTTTTAGATTAAGCAACCTGTGTTTCTGTTCTTTTTTTTTTTTTTGGAATGATGGGAACTGCCTGGCTTGAGGATTGTCAAGCATAAATACATTCAAAAGCAGTGTCTCTGTAATTTGGTTCATACAATATTGTTGGTCTTGAAGGGCCTTGTTGGTTATAGGACTTTTTTTCTGGGATAAGTAGAGCATTCAGTTTTGTATTGTCAAGCATAAATACATTCAAAAGCAGTGTCTCTGTAATTTGGTTCATACAATATTGTTGGTCTTGAAGGGCCTTGTTGGTTATAGGACTTTTTTTCTGGGATAAGTAGAGCATTCAGTTTTGTACAGGAGAGAACTTCTGCATTAAATTTCCAGACTTATCTAAGTAAACATTTGCTTTGGTGCTTGCCATTGCAGCTTCCATACCTATTAATCTGTGTTTCAGAGTTAGAATCCTCATATAGCGGTTTTATGATAGCACTTGCTTAGATGTAGGGTAGTGTTTTGGATGATGACCGTTTTTCTCTCTGTCTCTCTCTAAAATGGATTCCATTTCAGAAATTGTAGTTTATAAAGGCATAGGCCCGCAGCTGGATAAACCTGTGACCTCATTATAAGATGAGTCAAACGCATGTGCTGGAATTTAATATTTTCGTTCATCAGTTTCATGCTCAGTTATATTTCATCGAACACAAACTAAATTGTTTTTCCTCAAAGTTGTCATTAAGTTGCCTAAAAACTTTCTTGATGGGTTCAGGATCGACCTTCAACCAAGGTTCATGCTGCTCCTGGTGGTGGATCTTCTCTTGGATACCTCTTTGGTGGTGGTAGTAACTGAGATATACACTAAATCTTTTCATGCTGGATGTATTGTTTGTTGATTCTTGTGGAAACCTATAGTTTGGATGAAGCATGGTTTCATCTTAAATATAAATCAAAGCAAACTTGCTGGATCATGTGATGTAATGTAATATATAGATGGTGGTGCTGTTTGGATTATTCCATCAAATATCAGTGGATTTTATATGTCATAAACTTCTGTTACAAAAGCTCAGTCGATATCTTTCTTATATATAGTTCTGAATTCTGATTTAAATTGTATTCTTAGCAATATTATGCTTTTGAAAAGAGAATTTTGCCCTTTGCAATAGATTCTTTATGCAATAGATTCTTTATCATACATTTGCCAAGGATCCAGAAGGTAACATGGACAAGAAGTTGACAGCAGAAAGAGCATAAATATATACACACATGATCAATAATTTTGAAATGTAATAACAATTAAAAATGTCAATAATTTTGGCAGATAATGAAATTTATAATTATTGTATAATTAATTTAATAATTAATAAGTTATTGTTTTAATTTTAACGCCCCAATTATTATAACTAGTACTTACATAAAGGGAGGGCACTTCAGTTGTAGAAAGATACAATCTCCTTGTGGCAATTGCGGACTAGACACTTGCGAACCAGACCCGGTGAGAGATTTTTAAGATTTAGATTCACAAAACCTAGGATCAACCTTTCTTTGTCATGCCCTGTTATCGAGACCTTTTCATTGTATGAAAATGCATATTCAAGTTAGAAACCAAATGAAAGGTTAAGCTACAGAAAGCAAAGTTTCTTCAGCATGTAGTAAGTAGGGTTCTTATCAGATTGAAAAACTATTGACACCCGGGTTTCCAACCAGTTACATTATGCAGTTATATTATGTAGTTATGTATATGAGTATAATAATATGGGATGTATGCCAATGAAGATACTTGTTTGATGTTTGCAAATAGAACTGTCTGTACATATTTCAAACAGAATAACATAGTAAGGTAAATCCTCAAAATGAGGCACAACCTCCCTTCAGCCAGCCAATAGACTACTGCTAATCAAGCTGCATTTTGTTTAGGAACAGCAGGAGCAGGAATAATGCCCAATTTCCTTCGGACATCATCTAAATCCTCATGGAAGTGCTTCTCATAATATACACACATAAGATCTGTGCACTGCATTCCAGCTCGAACTGCCCATGGGAAATAATGCTGTAAGAACAATTTTCTCTGCTTCTCGTTAAATCTTGTTGTGCCTCCTACCACAGACATTATACACATAGGAAGGTACATTTGCTCAAACTCTATCACCTTCAGGGCTGACTCACCAATTAGGTTGGTGGGGAGGTCGAATAAGGTGTGCCAGAAATCATGCACTTCACGAGCCCGCATGGTTACAAATGCCAATTCATCTGTGTCCATGAAGCGCACTGGTGGACGGTCATCCGGGGAAAAGTTCCTGGATCCCATGAATCTAGCGTAGGCAGCACCAAATGTGTTAGCTGGTAAATCCCATGCATGTCCTACATTTGCAGATACAACACGTGGTCTGTCCAAGAGTACCGCCTGTCAAAAGGATAAATTTAGCGGTCTTACTGATTGAAGTGTATATGATTTGCTTTCATAGATCTGCAGAAACATATGTTCGTGCTAATTTCATTTATCGGAAGAAATTGGTTTCTAAGTTTCTAAAAAGCGTAGCACAAAAAAGCTCCTCTTCAATATAAACCCATCAAATATCTTGCAGAACATCTAATACCTAATTAAGCAGTCAAAAAATCTCTGGTATTAATATAAGTATCTATACAACTAATCCAGACTTCTAGGTGCTTCATCAATTCAATCTTTCCAAGAAATTCACATGGAAAACTCTAAATGATGTGCAGCATACGTTTAATCAATCAGACCTGCCAGTATTCACTCAAAATCCAATTACCCATTGGAACTATTGTTATTGATCACGTAAAACAACAATGGTCTACAAAAGGATGAGCAATTGCCTATAAAAAAAGAGAAACATTAAAACATAGCAATTTGAAGGAGGTGAAAAGGGGAACATATACATGCATACAAAGCTTGATAATTACCAGAGAATGAAAGCAAGATAATAATTTTCATTTGAAAATGTTGACGCAATACCACTTCTTCAATAACTAGAAGTGATGTGAATTCACTGGCAGTTTATCATTTGAAGCTTTTTAACCAAAACTCTCCAAGAGATAAAAGACATATAGTTTAGTAACTTCAAACTACTACTAGCATTCCACTGCCAATTACATTTCTAATTACAATATCTAGATAAGTTCAACATATTCTGATTTCTTGAGATATAAATACAGAATTATGTTTCAAGAATCTCAATTTCTGGACAATGAGCAACAAACTTGACAGTTATACAAGAGTTTTTGAAAGGATTTTTTTTTTTTTTTTATTCGTAATTCCTAATTCTGTCAAGACAGCCATAATCCCAAATGTAACACAATTCTCATAACAAAAACTTTATCTAAGAACATAGATAGCTATAAGAAACAAGAAGAGATAAAAGAAGAAATCTAAAGAAAGAAAAAACTAACTTTGCCTTCAGGGGAACTTTTCATTCTCTGAAGAACCCTCTCAAAGGCAGGTTTCCCAGTTGTTTCTCCAAGAGCTGCTATCAAATCTGCTCTTCTTGGGTCTAGCAATGCACCCAGTGCTGAACCCACTGCAACTACTGCTTGTTGCCACCTGTTTAGCCTGATTCTTGCACCTCCCTCTATCATTTCACCTAATCTCCAATTTACTATTCATAAACAACCAAATTAAATACTGGAAACCCAAAGTAGCAGACCAGTAAAATAACAACCATATATAAAATACAATTTATCAATATCGAAGATACAAAAAGAAACAGAAATAATGAAAAATGAATTAATACTTTGAAAGAAAAGTAATTGAAGATGAGAACGTTTCAATATAATTGTTAAACGAGGACATTAGCGAAGAAGATTTTGTTCATGGCGGTCATATCAAAAAGAAGAATGAGGAATGGCAACCTTGGTAGGCAAAACATTTCAAGTCTTTTGATGGGTTTGCTAGCCCATTAAGCCCATTGAGATGTAGCGTTGCGTTTCCTTCTTTCTTTCTTTTTCTTAAAAAATAAAATAAAACATTTTGTTGGGTTAATTACTGGCAACGGTCAGAGTCTTAAGTATAACAGCAAAATGGATTACCCGCCGTCCGGTCGCCGGACCATTCGCGCCAGAAAAACCCCAAAGAAATCAGACATATACTCCACATTCGTAATTCACGATTCAAGTCCCGAACCCGAATCCGATACCAAACCTCAACAACTCGACGATGACAGCAACAGCGATATGTACGCTACAATGCTCTATAAAGGAGGATCTGGAAACGACAACAAGAAGGATCAAAACGACGACGAAGATGACGAAGACTCTCTCCCTCCTCTCCTCAAACGGCTTCCAAAAGACTTCGGAGGCGGAGATTCTCTAGACGACGACGTAGAAGACGGCGATTTCGGGACTATGATTGTGAAAAGCGGACGGGGTCGGCCTCCGATACAAACAGCGTCGTCTTTTGTGAGAAAACCTAATTATAATTATAATTATAATAGTGGAGCGAGTGATAATGGAGAGGATAGTGAAGGTGAAGAAGGGGAAGGGTTTGGTACATTCGTAGTGAAGACGAGTGTGAGAGGGCGGGGGGATAGTGGATCGACGATGGGGAGAGCGGTAGCGAGTATGCAGGCGGTTGGGGAGTTAGGGTTTGGGAAACAGAGGAACAGTGGATCTTCTCCTCCGTCTTTTCAGGGAGGAGAGCTGCATAGTAAAATGTCTTCCAGTTCAATTCCTGAGAGTCTTACTAGAGAAGATCCTACTACCAAGTATGAATTGCTTAACGAACTTGGTATGTGTTTTTTGAGCTTAATTTTATTATATGCTTGTTATTTAGTAACTTGTTTAGTTAG
The DNA here is from genome assembly GCF_019578655.1 of Ricinus communis. Lineage (NCBI taxonomy): Eukaryota > Viridiplantae > Streptophyta > Magnoliopsida > Malpighiales > Euphorbiaceae > Ricinus > Ricinus communis. The sequence goes on along the minus strand of NC_063256.1, from coordinate 3,339,574 downwards.
TTTTTTTAGTATTTAAAGTTTAATTAGACTGGAATTGTTGGATGCATGCATGGTTAAAGAAAGGCTGAATGTATCATGTATTCTTAGTTGAGCGTTTGGAGTAAGAGTTTGCTCTCAATGCAGCTTCGATTTTAACTTAATAAATTGATAGAATCGATGGGATTTTCATATGTTATTCATTCTATTTCTCATGTGTCCTTTTCACAAGTTCTCTTGAATTTGGCTTTATTTGTTGGGGTTTTAGGGAAGGGGTCATATGGGGCTGTTTACAAGGCAAGGGATCTAAGAACTTCAGAGCTTGTTGCCATCAAAGTGATATCATTAACAGAAGGGGTGAGTGTGCTTTGTTGTTCTTATAAAGTAAACCTCCTAAACTATTTGCCTCGATTACCGGAATTGAATTATGCCGCTAGTTGTTTTAGGAGGAAGGGTATGAAGAAATTCGAGGTGAAATTGAGATGTTGCAACAGTGCAGCCATCCAAATGTTGTTCGATATTTGGGAAGCTATCAAGGTGAAGAGTACCTTTGGGTATGAACTTATACTAAACCAGATCTAGTTCTAAGTAATTTTATTTTATTTATTTTTACTCCATATATGGTAATTTTATTTTTATATATGCGCAAGCACACACTCTCACGCTTTTTGAGTCTGGAGTTTGGGAGACCAGTTTCTTGATTTTTGCAGATAGTTATGGAGTACTGTGGCGGTGGAAGTGTTGCTGACTTGATGAATGTTACAGAAGAGCCTTTGGAGGAGTATCAAATAGCATATATATGTAGAGAAGCACTGAAGGTATTGTTGATTTGATTTGATTGGAAGAAAAAAATTATTGAGAGCTGTACATAGTAACTATGCTAGAAATATATGGGGGGTATAAGTTTGTCTTTAGCAACAGTTTCATGAAGGATAACTGGCTTTATCCTGTCTGTTTTGCTTTAATAGTGGTTAAACAACTTGTTTCAGCTTTCATTTACTGGATGCGTTTTTTTGAGATTATGTGGTCAGATGCATTTATTTATGCATGGTTTCATGCATGTGTCAGAGGAAAGTAATTTTCATTTAAGCTGACTCAAGTTCTTGAATTAATATGGGTTGATTGTCATTTTGTTCGACTGTTTTCTTCTCTTACATATGCTATTGGATTTAGTTTTCTCCTTTTTCTTGAAATTCTTTGCAGGGCCTTGCTTATTTGCATTCAATTTTCAAGGTCCATAGAGATATTAAGGGTGGTAATATTTTGTTAACTGAACAGGGAGAAGTCAAGTTGGGTGAGTATCTTTTCATCATAAAATTAAAATGTAAATAACCAAGTCAGTTTTTAATTGTAAGAAAGAAAAGATTAATGCTTGTAATGGTTAAATCCTATTACTTTTGTACATGGTGATACTGATAATTATGCCACACATCAAAAGCTGTAATGGCAGTACATTGATTGCTCTTGGTTTTTGCTACTACCAATATCTGCAATTTTTTCCTTGCATGTGATGCTTGTTCAGCCATTATTCTTGATTTATATGAGGTAAACAAGTACAAAAGATGGCCTTTTTCCTCGTAATATTGCTTTATGCTTTTTAGGAGCCAATTAGCGGAAATATTTAAAAGAAAAAAGAAAGAAGATTTACTTTCTTACTGGTTGATTTTAGAAAGGTAATTAAATCTTTTGTAAAGTATGTCTTAATCTAATAAATAAGATTTAAATTTTTGCAGCCCAAACAGATTTTCTAGGACTTATGTTGACTGACAGGTTTCAGTTTAACCCAACTTTTGCCCATCTTTGTTGATGGTGCAAAGAGATAATCTATGGAATTAGTATCTGCATGACACGATTCCATGTGTGAGGCTTGTAAGAAATTGCAAAAATTGATAAATAATGTGTGGTCTGGTAGTTCACATGTTGACCAAGAGGCCTGTTATTTGGTTTAGTAGGATCTAGAATGCGCTAAAAGCCGAAAGCTACAATATCATGCATGTTTGGTTTAGAACCTGCAGTGTATCTGCAGTTTAATATTTGACTGTCAAGGTCAACTTGGCCCCTTGAGCTATATCTTGTATTAATATAATCAATTTTTAATTTGACTTTGCATTACTTCTTATCCTTTTCCTTTTGCTTGACATTGTGGTTTTTAGCCTGTGGCAACGGATTTAGGATTTTGTTCTTACTTTAAAACATTGTGAGCAGGTGATTTTGGGGTTGCTGCGCAGCTTACAAGGACCATGTCAAAGCGCAATACGGTATTTTATTTGCGAAAAAGCATGCATTATCAATGGGATAAATTGTTATATGGGCCAGCTTGCTAGCATTTTACCTCAATATTTATTTAGGTGATTCAGTGTCTACAATATCACCTATGCCTAGCAAAAAGCTAAGTGGGAAAGACAAATTGGCTTGCTGCATTTTAAGTCAAGCTGTTTTTCTTTCTTAAATCTGTATTTGCATGAACAGCTATTCAACTTTCTTCTCTTTTTTTCTTTGTTTAAATTCCTTAGTGCTTTAACTTTTAAACTTCATGAATCAAGATATTGTGAACTTGGCTTGGACCCCCTTCTACTTTTAGTGGATTTTATTTTTTAAAAGGAAAATATATAGGGATGTACACATAGCAGAATTCTGGATAATAGTACTGATTAAACAGGATATTCTTAAAAAATTTATGGGTACGGGATTTGCATTTTCACAAATCACCAGTTAATTACAATCACCTTTTTCTTAAAATAGAAGGCTATTGCATGCAAAGGAAGTCTTCTGTGAATGCCGTAACTTTGGAGCAACTTACTGGGACTATATTCTGCTACCAGATCCTACTTTACAGGAATTTTTTTGTGTTCATCCTTCATGTCCTTATCTGTCCAATGATCTTCATTCTGCTAATCTGATGCTAAACATTTTGTGGATGATTGCTCCTCTGCATTCCAATATTTTGTTATGATGCTTCTCCTGCTTACTATTTCTGAATCACTAAGTTCATTGTATAAAATTGTTGTATAAATGCTTGGTTATATGCGGTTGGGCATAAGCTATCATGCTTTACTTGGAAGTACCTTCTCTAAAAATATTTTATCTGAATTGCAGTTCATTGGCACTCCACATTGGATGGCTCCAGAAGTAATTCAGGAAAGCCGTTATGATGGAAAGGTATTATGTCTTTTGAATGTTTTGATTTGATTCTCTGACTTTTTCCCACATCCTTGCCTCTTCCATTGTCCTTTGCGGTAATGTGGGTGTTTACATGTTTTTTGTGTTGCTCATCATTCATCCTTGAGTATTTCCTGAGCACATTAATATATGGAACATCAAAAAGAAATGTACGTCCTGATTCATTTATCGAAGCAGTTGTTAAACTTAGTGCAAGTTTGGACCAATACAAGCCCATAGTTGCTCATGGGCTATGCAAAAGAAAAAGCTGGAAAGTGCATGTTATATTCCTAGTGATGGCTTCAAAACTTGGGAGTGCAGATACCTATGAGGGCGACGGACTTTGTTAGTAATTCTAATTAAGCAATGTGATTTTTTGCTATGTACTCAAGGACATGGTAAAGCCTTGTTACCATGTTTCAAAGTTATCTTTCTGATATGAATAATTTTTTAAGATGCTACAAAACCAAGGAAAACGATTAGCATGTTCAAGAAAATGAGCATCTAAAAATGTTATGATGGACTAGGAATACACATTCAACAATCCTATGTAATTAAACTTCATTGTCTGAAACACTAATATGCTAGAACCAAAAGATTATATTGGGGTAAGACATGCTTCATTTATGGATAAGCATGAAGGAGTTTTGTTACCACCTGGCAGGTTCACTAAGGATAACAGAGGATGATCTTCCTAATGGTTTCTTCTATTTTCTGTGGGTTATATATAGAGGACGGGTTTCGTATTTGGATAATTGTCTCTGAATTCCTGATTTATCTACTAGGTCAGTCTGGTTGGCTTTTTGTGCCTAGTTTTGGTGTAGCAACTATATTTCAATAAATCCACATTTTTCAAGGGTTTCATAACTGGATGCTGATACTGCTGGCTGGTGTCCTTCTAGGCCATACCCAATCATAGGGTTAATATTTCTACACCTGCTGGCACCTGGAGTTCTACAATAGACCTGAGAAAGTTGGGCCCATAAAGAACTTCTCTTGAACAGAGCTTGTGTCCGGTCGAGACTAGGGTTGTGAATGGGCTAGGCAGCATGAAAGTAAGGGTTTGGCCATAAGTTCTAGGTCTTGATGGCCATGAAATATTTAATACATTATGTGTTTTTACTGGTAGATGTGTGTTTGCAACTCTACTTTTAATTCTCTAAAACATGAGAAACAAAAACTTGTGGCCTAGCCAAGGATTTTAAGACTAGAATTTAGTCTCAGCTCATACCCACAATACTTGGGCCTGATCATGTGGTTGATAAAGCAAAATCTCTTAACACAATTGATTTTTCATTTTAAAATATTAAAAATTGATTTTTGATTTAAAATTTTGGCTTATATTGCATGGTTTTGATTATTTGGTTTCTTAGAAGCAGCAATATTCTTGAAAACAATTGTTGTAATCAAGACGCGCTTGCTACCTGTTTATTATCTTTTAGTGTTTTCCTTTCAGGTGGATGTTTGGGCTCTTGGTGTTTCTGCAATTGAAATGGCTGAGGTATATTCATTTGCTGCATAAGTCGCAATATTGTCAACTTTATTTAATATCATAGCAATCTGCTTATGTGAGTTTTTGTTTGGGTAGAAATCAGTATTCTGCATAAGTCTCTTATTATATTTCTAGAATTGCATGAGGCAGCAGAAATAGGGTCCACAACAGTTACGCAACAGTCAAAACTTATTGGAAGGTGCATCTGTACAAGTGGTGATGAATTGTGATTGAACTTAATCCATTGATACACAATTGATAAACACAAGCCTTCATTATGATGGGGATTCAAATCTTATAGGACACGAGCAGAATCCATTATTATTATAGATGTTATAAATTCAGCTACTGCTAAGTGCTAAATTTGTAAGGTGAAAGTGGAATTATTACCTTGATTGAAGGAAAAAGAGTAACTGTTTTAAGAGTTGTAATGGTGAAAGGAAATGACTCTTCTGATTGGGGTTACGATACAAAGTAACAGGCTGTTCTTGTGTTGGATGGCTAATATTCTGATTGTTGAAATTGATTGTTCCTGACAATTTATCAATATTTATCCAGTTTTAATATTCTTTTTTTTTTTTTTTAATCTTTCTTCAGGGACTTCCTCCAAGATCAACAGTGCATCCTATGAGGGTGAGAGCATAATATTGAAATCTTTGTATTCTTATATCTCTGCTTGACACTGTTTTTTAATTGGCTATTTTCTCCCCCTTTTTCATGGTAATTATTTCATTGTTATCCATGTCGAGTATTTAGTGGTTTGCTTGATTTAGAGATGTACGTCGCAACTAAAGAAGTGTAGGACATAATCAGAGTAAATTTTTTGTTAATATTGATTGTCCTGATTTGGATGCTAAAGTTTAATGTTGGGCTCTAAATCTACTGAACTTGTGGCAGAGCATATATGTGATATATGCTTTATTTCTAGTTCTGACATGTAGATATTTAGCCATTCTGCGAAACCAGTGATTTCTTAAGAGAAATATTTGGGAAGGCTTCACGTTTCCATAATCATCAGCTGGGATTATGAGTGTGAAGGTTTGATTCTCCCAGCTCTTTCTCAAATCAAGAATTGTGGATTTTTTTTTCCAGCTCAAATAAAGTTGTTAACATGCAATTTACTTCTTATTGGTTCTGAGTTCTATCCATGTATACCTGCATTCTGTTTGGACCTTCACCTACGAGGACCTGCATTCTTATGCTTGGAGTGCTGACATCACATTTTACTTGATGAGAAATGGATGTGGATTCTTAGTCTGAAATTTTTGGGAAGTTAGTATCTCCTGAGGGTAAGCAAAGGATCTGTGGTGTGGTAGAGGTTATTTGCAGGTCTCAGGAAGTGGAATTAATTCATAAATTTGTCCAGTAGTTAAAATCTGATATTTCATTTGCTGCGTTTACATGAGATTTTTCCTCTTATGCATAACTTTTATATTGGTTCTGCAACTAATGGCTCCAGGCGATGTTTTAACTAATGAGGTGTTAAATGCTAAAAATGTTTGGAACCTTCCTGTTCCCTGAGTGAAAAATATGCATTAGTGAAATTGAAAATCTTTCTGTTCTCATGTTAGTCTATCTGTACCTAATTCTGGTGCATCTTTTGGGCTTTTCTGC